>NW_007023529.1:132500-188716 GCF_000164805.1 Carlito syrichta
ATATAGCGAAGGCATATTTTTCTTCCAATCTCGAGACAGGATGTGACTAGACTAATGAGACTCAGTAATCCAACCACCCATGCAAACTTGTCTCATTACTTTATAGTCACGCCATGTATGTTTTTTTTTAACCATAAAATGACAATAAAATGATTTTTTAAAATAAGAACGTTTTGGATTAAGTGGCTTCTGTCCTGATCTGAATCACCGTGATTCAAGTCTGAAACACCAAAGGAAGCGTGATGCTATCACCACAGCAGAAGCTGCCAGAGCAGGCCTGGAGCCCAAGATTAGCCACGTGGGACACCCGGCACTTTACTCCTGGATCATTTTTACCAAATAGTTTAAAGAGAAAAAACCCAGTATCTGTCCACGGGAAATTCTAGCTTATCACTCTCACAGTCTGGAGACGGTCGAAGAGAGACCTGGAATCTTAACAGCTGCACTAGCCTTCTCCAGAGGCCTCCATGTCTTCATAAGAGAAGACCGCGCCACCTTCTAAGCGCATGTTCACCTTCCCTTGCCTTTGTAGGGCTTCATCTCCTGTTGGTAAAAATGAAGTCCAGGATTGCCTTGCGCATGATTAGGAAATACTAAGGTAGACATAAGTCATGTACTTAAGAAGATCCATTTCTTTGATTAATAAGACTACATTTAACTATTAAGAGAAAAGGCTACCATTAAGTCAATCCTGGTTCCTGTGGATTTCAGTCTGAAATACATCCCACATTGGATAGATACATTTGCTCAAAAGATAAACTGCCTTTTAAAAACGCAGATTGTGAGTAGGTCACATAATCCGAGATCAGACATAATCATGCAATTCAGGAATCAAAAAGTTCTTTTCAAAAATGCAATGAAAGGTCTCGTTGCCACCTGCTAGATCCACCCCCACCACTTCAGATTTCCTGAGTGCACCTCTGGTGTTGAATACATATGAACAAATTCAAGTATTTTCTCTTTTTTAAGTAAAATATATGTAAGTACAGTGCTGCATTTTTTAAAAATCTAATCGTTTAGAATCATTCCATATCGATCTGTAAAGAGCTTTCTCTCCCTTTTTATAGCTATGCAAGGTATTTACTTATTCCATTGTACAGATAAACCCTTATTTACCTAACCAGATCCCTTATTGATGAACATCTCAGTTGTTTCCAAATTTTAACATGGTATTTTAAACTAACCACTATCATTTTGCTAACACTTTATTCTGTCAGGCTCTGTGCTACACATTTTACACATATTGTCTCAATCTATGCAACTGCTACTCAACATAGTAGCTAATATTTTATAAGAAGGTTAGGATAGCTAAGTATCTTACCGGGTCATGCACGAGTGGAGCTTTTTAACCACCTCACATGGAGCCTAATTACAGAGTAATTGGGAGAATTCTTTCCCAGGAGTCTGCTAGCATAGACTCGGATATACCTGCTTTGGGTGCGGAACTTTTCGTTAGTATTTGCTCTATTGTTCCTAGTATTTTCTTCTTTGCATTTTGTTTTGTAATGGTTTTCCCTAGTTCCTCGGGTTTATTTCCCAAGTATTCCATTCATTTCGCATTTTTTTTTTTTTGACTTGAAGTCTCACTTGTCGCCCAGTCTAGAGTGCAATGGCACACTCACGGCCACCACAGCCTCCACCTGCTGGTCTCAGGTAATCCTTCCGCCTCAGCCTTCCAAGTAGCTGGAACTACAGATGCATGCCACCATGTCCAGCTAGTTTTTGTGGTTTATTGTAGAGATGAGGTCTTGCCAAGTTGCTCAGGCAATCCTCGCCTCAGCCTCCCAAAGTGCTGGGATTACAGGCTGAGCCACCACACCCGTAAGTGCCATCACTTAAAACTTTTTACAGCCAGAAAAACCTTAAAGAGTATTTTAAAACATTTTTGCTTTCATTCTGGGCCTCACACTGTAACCCAGGCTCAAGTGCCATGACATGATCACGGCTCACCACAGCCTCTACCTCCTGGGCTGAAGCAATCCTTCCACCTTAGCCTCCCAAGTAGCTGGAATTATATAGGCACACACCCTCATGCCTGGCTATTTTTTATTTTTTATTTTTTGTAGAGATGAGGTCTAGCTACATTGCCCAGGCTGGTCTTGAACTTCTGGGCTCAAGCAATCCTCTCACCTCAGCCTTTCAAAGTGCTGGGATTACAGGCATGAGCCACCATGCCCAGCAATTGAAACCACAGCTTCTAATCAACTGGCTCATCTGAACAACTGTCAGCTGACTCCCTAGGAAAGAATAATTCCTCTTAAGCATTTTCAGGATGTTAATATTTCCTCCCCATTTATACTTCCATTAAATCACATTCAACTCACAGTACTGGAGAACCTCTGTACTTGAAGGAGACAGTCTTGCTCTGAGGCTAGGACAGAATTATAAATAATACCTAATACGAAACAAATGCTATAAGGAAATTTATAAAGAAAGTGTTTTGGAAGATTACTCATGACAGCCTTCCTTTGACTGACAGGTGGGAAAGAGAAGAAGGAAGGACTTCCTCGAGAAGGAAAAATGCCTTTTAATGACAGATGTTCATGTCCCATAGAAACTTGACAGGGGCAACCCCCTCACGTCCCCTTCTGCTCTGGGAGCTCTTCTGTCCTCAATAAATCCTGCTTTCTCACTTAAAAACACACACACACACACACACACACACACACACAAACTTGACAGACCTGACAGTGGTAAGAGAATTCAGAGTTTGGAGAGGTCTTGCTCAGGATGGGAGGAAGTTATGGGATGACTGGTGCAGAGGTCACTTAGCAAGACATCAAAGCTATAAACACTTTCCACAAACACACACGCAATGCACAAAAATAAAACCTTTGACAGGATTTCAGGGAGGAGCAGAGTGAGATGTTGATAGAAACTTCTCAGTCATTGAGTAAAGAGAAGCTGAAGGGCTTCACATAGTCTGGAAATCAAACATCATAGCTTCGGCCAACATATTTGGTTGAAGGGGTATCAGAACCACCTGGACTGTTCATTATGGTTTCCCTAAACGGATGGAAAATAATGTTCATTTAGCCTTTTCCTTAGAAGGACATATTGATTTGAATTATCAAATTTGCCTAGTTATAAACTGTGAAAGACAAAACAGGATTAGTTTCCAGGTCCTTTCAACAAATGCACTGTTGCAGGGCAATTGCCTGGGACAGGCTATTTTCTGGATTGTACAACTATTGAAAATGAGATTGTTTCTCATCTTTAGGTAAAATCGGTATGGCTAAAAGAATAACCTAATGAGAAAAAGGGACCACCAGTGGGCACAATGTAATTACAGAAAGCACTTTAAAATTTCCACACAGCTTCTTTCTCGTGTGGGTAGGCCCTCATGTGTTGGTTGCTTTGCACTTTATTTCTGGTTCCAAACAGAAGAAACTTTATGGGATGCATAATTATTCTTTCAGTGGAGATTTTTTCTTCAAATTCATGGATTGCTTTTCCCATTGGGACTTGATTGAGAGAAATGAACCAGTAGATTTGACTATCAAATCTAAAACACTGGCTTTGGATTGCTAGCCTCTTTTTTTTTTAACTTTTAAATTGTGAAATAAAAGACATAACAAGTGAGTAAAAATATTGAGTAGAGCTTTATTATAACAATCCTTACATAGCCATTGCCCAGATCGAGATAAAAACCTTGATAGTTCCCCAAGCCTCTCAAGGCCCATCCCTTCCCAACCCCCACTGGTAACCACTATCTGGGTTTTCAAGGCAATCGTTTCTTTTTCTTTATAGTGTTTTTCTTTTTTCCTCTGAGTCGGAGTCTCACTCTGTCACCCAGGTTGGAGTGCAGTGGCATGCTCACAGCCACTGCAGCCTCAACTAGCTGGGCTCAGGCAATCCTTCCCTCAGCCTTCCAAGTAGCTGGAACTACAGGCACGGCTATATTTTATTTTAATTGTGTGTTTAGTTTTACATGTTTAAACTCCAGTCACCCTCAGTGTACTCCGATGCAATACACCCATCAAGACACTTTTTCCACTGCTCAAAGCTGTTCATTATGGCGTGCTTAAAATGATGGAAAAAATGTTCATTTAGCCTTTGCCTTAGAAGGACATATTGATTTGAATTATCAAATATACCTCATCACAGCTAAACTGTCTGCGAAAGACAAAACGAATTTTTGAACTTGTCAGTTTTGATGTCTTTTAGTGCTTCTGTTGTTTTTGTTTCACCTCTTCCACATAGGCAAAATATTTCCCTCTGAGGATTTTTTTCATCTGAGGAAACAAAAAAAAGTCGCTCGGAGAAAGATCTAATGGGGCAAAGGAGTCCTGTCATTTTTAGTAAAAAAACTGCTGAGCAGTCAGCGCAGTGTGGGCAGGTGCACTTATAAATCACCCATCATTAAATGGGCAAATGCTGAAAGATTCTCCAAAACAAATTCACTGAAGCCAAATGCAGCCTCTCACGATGCTAGCTGGTATACTGATGCCCATGGGTTTCTAGAACACTTACCTAGCTGGGAATGTCTGTCCTACAAGGAACCTGCCCTCTAAAAAATAATTCCAGTTTTTTCTGGGTCCCCTTGTATTACTGGAAGTAGCAACTGTTCCTTTATTTTTACTGCTGAATAGTATCCCAACATTGATGGCATTTAGGTTGTTTCCTGTTTGGGGCTATTACAAATGATGCTATAAACATTCTGCATTAGTCTCTTGGTGCACTGGGACATGCTTCTGCGGGACATTCATTTAGGTGCGGAACCATATCTATCAGTCTGAGTTTGCTAACAAATACACATACAGCCCAAATTAGGTTCTGAAGGGAGCATGGAACTATACAGAGGTGCCTCGAAGGAAGTTAAATTGAAGGAGACAGGCGAGAGGATGGCTAAGCAAGTGTGCAGTCCCCAACTTCAGTGGGGCAGATACATCCATCACTGTTGTAGTTGCTAAGATTTTATTTGAAGGAATCCTGTAAGCGTGTTGGCCATATGGCTGGCATATATGAATTACGCTGTTCATAGCAAGTATGTGACTAACATTAATTAAATGATTAATTTAGGAGCCTGAAGGATGAACAGGGAGACTAAATAGGGTGACCACTTGAATAGTTATATATTTACATATAAACTAATTTGTAATTTATATATATTAATTTGTATTATAGATATTTTTATATGTTTTTTTTAAGAGATGGGGCCTCATGATGTTGCCCAGGCGTGCAGTGGCTAATCATTGGTATGGTGCAATCACAGCTTACTGCAGTCTCAAAATCCTGGCCTCAAGTGATCCTCCCGCCTCAGCCTCCTGAATAGCTGGGACTACATGAGTGAACCACCGCGTCCGGCTGTTGTTATGTTTGACTAGGTAAGTCATTGTGAGAAGTTCACGCACCCCGGAGAGGGGCAATGGAAACAGAAATATGGATGTCATTGCCAGCGCCCAAACTTACTATGCAGGTTGCGTGAGGAAGAGTTAGTTTGGGGACCTGGACACTTCATGAAGGAAATCTAGCTGGGCAGACCACGTGATGAGCTGAGACAAGTAACAGGAGATGGTTGAGAGAATTTGTTTTCCTTTCTAAAACGAAGTTAATAATAGGACCTACCTTTCAAGGTTGCTGGGAAAATTAAGGGAGGTAATACAAAGAAAATTCTTGACACAGAGCCAATGATATGCCTCAGTGTTAGCCACGGCTACTGTTATGGGTCATCAAGATTGTACTTGCTAGAGCTAAGGAGAACCTGCTATCAGCTGTCCAAGTATTTGAGGAAAAAAATTCCTGGAAATGACTTCGAAAGCAATGCTCCAATGAGTTTTAGAAGCTATAACTCCTTTAGGCAAGTGTGTAAATTAAAAACGTGCTGAGTTAAGCATACGCCTCCATCAGCAGCTGGTCCCTACAGGAGTTTAATTGCACCACGAACTAGTGTGTGGACACTCTGGAAATGTTTGACATCCTGTCTCTCTATGCAGGTGCTGTTTTTGCCATGTAGCTAGTGCTTAGTGGGATCTAAATCTCAGATACAGTGGTAGATTAGAATTAAAAAACAAGGTTAAAGGGTGTGAATGTGTGTGCGTGTGCATGCGTGCACACACCCACACGTGCATGCAAACTGTCAGGTGCTGTTGATGCTTCTGAGAACCCAGAGTTCAAATGCTTTTTTTTTTTTTTTTGCATTTTTGTTTTTTCTGAGTTGGAGTCTCACTCTGTGGCCCAGACTGGAGAGCGGTGGCATGCTCCCAGCCACTGCAGCCTCGACCTGCTGGGCTCCAGAGATCCTTCCACCTCAGCCTTCCAAGTAGCTGGAACTACAGGTGGGCACTACCACACCTGGCAATTATTTATTGATTGATTGATTGTAGGGATGAAGTCTCGCCAAGTTGCCCAGGCGGGTCTCGAACCGGCGGGCTCAGGCTATCCACTCACCTCGGCCTTCCAAAGTGCAGGATTACAGGCTGAGCCACTGAGCCCGGCCAAATGATTTTCAAACAAGCCATGATCTAATTAATTATGTTGCCCTAACAGAACAGCTGTGCCCTGCCAGGGATCTAAAAACGTTACATAGTGGTTTGCTCCTTGGCTGCACATTAGATGGGAGATTTTTAAATATCCCATCCCTAGAGACTTACTTAATTGGGTCTGGGGTGGGCCTGTGCGGCTTTTGTGTTTGTTTTTTTACGTTGAGAAAGCAGGATTTATTGAGAGGACAGAAAAGCTCCCAGAGCAGGAGGGGACCTGAGAGGGTTGCCCCATTTTCATTTTTAAAGTTCTCTAAATGACTTTAGATATGTGGCTATGCTGCAAACCAATGGACAGATTATGTTATTTCTGTCACTGTTCAAGACAGACAACAGCAGTGAGAAAAGCAGCCCTGATTATGCAGGCAGGAATTCCCCAAGTAAATATGGAGGGAATTTCAAGACAATCACATCTGTTACCTCACCTCATCCTCACAATACTCCTACAAGGTAGGTAGGCAGCAGTCACTTTTTTATAGGCAACTCAGGCTCAGTGGTGAAATGCTCAAGGTGACAGCTCTGGGCTTTCATTAAGGGATTATGTTCTGCAGTGCTCACACGGCTGGGGGGTTTGTTTCTCGGTCCACAAAGTCCATGGGTACTGACTACTCGCAGACTGGAACACTTTAACTGCCATAAGAGGCCAAACACCTCCTCCATGAGCTGCGAAGTGTGGGGGCCATCTGACTACTGCCACCGGCTCACGCTGAGAAACCTGACCCGTTCTAGAGGGAAAAGTGGCAGCTCTCAAGCTTGCAGCAAAACCTCCAAGCCCTTCTCCCACCCTCACACCCTAGTGAGGCCTGCAATTTTGGAAATATTTTTTATGGTCATACAATTTTTGTTCACTATTAGAAATTTGGGGAATTCTTTATTACTCAGAAACAACTTCTATCACTTGCATTTCTTGGTCTTTTAACATTTTAAAAGAAAGGATAATTGCATAGTTTGTAGCCTATTTTTTCTCCGTTTAATGTTAGAGAAGTACATTGTCCCACTTGGTTTCCCTACAAACATTTAAAATAGCTGCAAAATACCTTCACATGAATGAAGCATAATTTAGCTTAACCATCCCCCTCCAATTTTCAACTAATACTGTAAAGAAAGAGTATATGGACCAGGATGTTTATATCATTATGGACAGAGTATATGATCCTGTCCATAATGATATGCTGTATGTTAAGGCTCTTTATATGTTCTCTCAAATCACCTTTCAGAAAAACTCTTCAAATCTGCATACCCCACAATAGTTTGGTCATGGCATCCTTGCTAGAACTGAAAAAGATCAGTTTGAAAAAACATCGCTTAACTTGTTCGTGAGATTGAAGACTTCATGTTTCTTTCTTTTTTGTTGTTTTGAGTTGAAGTCTCACTCCATCGCCCAGGCTGGGGTGCAGTGGCACGCCCCCGGCCACCGCAGCCTCGACCTGCTGGGCTCCGGCGATCCTTCTGCCTCAGTCTTCCAAGTAGCCGGAACTATAGGCATACGCTACCATGCCTGGCTAATTTTTGATTTATTGTAGAGACAAGGTCTCGCCAAGTTGCCCTGGCTGGTCTCGAACCTGTGGGCTCAGGCAATCCTCTCGCCTCAGCCTTCCAAAGTGTTGAGATTACAGGCTTGAACGCCCGCACCTGGCCCCCTTCATGTTTTAACCACTCATATTGGACCATCAAAACATTCTGAGCAGTGTTTTCAGAACACAAATCTGATCATGCCAAATGCCTCCAGCTTAAAAGCTTTTGCTTGTGCAGTGATGTTGCCTAACAAACCCAATCTTCATTCCAGCCATTCTAGGCTTAGGGATGCCACACTATCTCTGGCCAGAGCCGCACTGCCCCTACCATTCCCTCGGCTGGCTCATCCTCTCCCTACCGAGTTATCTTTTAGTTGAAGTGCCCTCCCTCCTTGCCCCCTCAGGTTCTGTCTATTAACCTATCGGATCCTTTCAGCTCCTGACAGTCCTCCCCTTTGCACCCATAGCAGTGACACAAGTACCTGTTTTAATCTTCTCTAGTGTGTAACACATATAGGCTGGTACTATTTGTTGAATAACGTAGAATTACACAACCAAAACCATGGATAACTAGTCTGTAGTGCTAAGATGGACTGGTTTGTAACAGTAACATGGCTGGGAAGTAGAGCTAGATCTTACTGCAAAGGAAGACGATACAGAGGAAAAAGCAATTGTTTGAAAGAATGGAAACAGGCTGAGAAAAGCAAAGAACTCATTAAAGATGGCTTCATGACTAAATGTTTAGTATCTCCAAGACAGGAAATGTGAGTGCTATGAAAAAGTAAAATATGTCCGGGCACGATGGCTCAGCCTGTAAGGGAGGCCGAGATGAGAGGATTGCCTGAGCCCAGGGGTTTGAGACCAGCCTGAGCAAACTTGGTGAGACCCCGTCTCTACAATAAATCACCAAAAAACTAGCCGGGCGTGATGGCGTGCATCTGTAGTTCCAGCTGCTTGGAAGGCTGAGGCTGAAGGATTGCCGAAGCCCAGCAGGTCAAGGTTGCAGTGGCTGTGAGTGTGCCACTGCACTCCAGCCTGGGCATCGAGTGAGACTCCAATTCAAAAAAGAAAAAAAAAAGTAAAACGTGAAGGGTCAGGCTAAACACAGGATACATTTCCCTGCGTCACACCTTCCTCCCCCACGCAGTCAGCTGCATCCTGGCCACCTTCTTCACTTCTCTACATCAGCCGTTACCTCCTGTATGCTACCATGTAAATGTTAGTTTACATACTGGAAGTCAGTCAAGCTTGGACTTTGATGTCTGAATTGGCTGCATCAGTAAATAGCTGTGCAGCTAGACAACTCAGTTAATCTCTTACGCATCTTAATTTTCTCATCAGAAATAATGGCTAGAATAGTTTATAAATTAAATGAAGTGATAAATATGAAATGTCTGATATAGGGCTTGGCACATACTAAAAGCTTAAGATGACAATACTGTGCAAGATTAAACCTGACAAGATACACAAACAATTTAAGAACTCCTTACATGTGTAGTAGGTGTGCACAGTTCAGTAAGACCTCATGGACAAGAATGCATCTTCTGTGCTCAGTCACAATATCAAAGGTGGAACGAAAGATATGTGGCAGGACTATAAATTAACATACTCCTTTCGGAGAGCAATTTAGCAATATTTATCCAAATTAAAAATGTACATATCTGGTCGGGCTCGGTGGCTCAGCCTGTAATCCCAGCACTTTGGGAGGCCATGGTGAGTGAACTGCCTGAGCCCACGGATTCGAGACCTGCCTGGGCAACTTGGCGAGACCTCATCTCTACAATAAATCAAAAATTAGTGGGGCATGGTAGCGTGCACCTGTAGTCCCGGCTACTTGGAAGACTGAGGCAGAAGGATCACCTGAGACCAGCAGATAGAGGCTGCAGTGGCTGGGAGCGGCCACTGCAACCCAGTCTAGGTGACAGAATGAGACTTCAACTCAAAAAAAAAGTACATATCCTAAAATACAATTTAACCTAGTCCATAGAAATAGAGACTCACAGAGACAAGTCACAAAGGGTGTACATTAAAGCAGAGGTCCCTAAGCCCCAGGCCATGGACTTGTTAGATACCAGGCTGCACAGCAGAAGATAACCAGAGAGCAAGCTAAGCTTCACATGTCCTTACACCTACTCCTGTTACCACTGAGCTCCGCATCCTGTCAAATCAGCAGCAGTATTAGATTCTCATAGGAACGTGAACCCTATTGCGAACTGCACATGCGAGGAATCTAGGCTGCATGCTCCTTAGGAAAATCTAATGCCTGATGATCTGAGGTGGAGTTGAGGCAATGATGCTAGTGTTGAGCGGCAGCTGCCAATACAGATGAACACCGGCAGTGAGGTTTGACTGTGCATCCGCTCCCACCCCGGGGGAAAACTGTCTTCCAAGAAACTGGTCCCCGATGCCAAAAGAGTTGGAGACCGCTGCCTCAACGCACTGCTTCTAATAGTCAAACCCTGCACATAACTTAAATGACCACCAACAGAGGAACATGAAGCAGCCATTATAAAGAACATAACACATTTATATGTACTGACATTAGAACATATCTATAATTAAGGAGACTAGATATGCAGAACAATTTATAAACTATAATTCACACACTGGGGAAAAGGATCTGCAAAACCAGCTTTCTCGGAATCTTGAAAAACATTTTTGTAAATGCACTGAAGAATTTGGAAAGATACACAAACAGACCTTTCTGGTGGTTCTTTGGATTGAAAAATCAGCTTAAAAAATGAAAATAAGGCCAGGCGTGGTGGCTCACACCTGTAATACCAGCACTTTGGGAGGTGGAGGTGAGAGGACTGCCTGAGTCCAGGGGTTCGAGAGAAGCCTGGAGAACTTGGGGAGACCTCGTCTCTACAGTATATCAAACAAAGTTAGCTGGGCGTGGTGGTGAGTGCCTGTGGTTCCAGCTACTTGGAAGGCTGAGGTAGAAGGATCACCTGAGCCCAGCAGGTCAAGGCTGCAATGGTCATGAGTCCGTCACTGTACTCCAGTCTGGACAACAATGAGACTCAAAAAACAAGTATATGAAAATGAAGTTTTTGTAGTATATGTAACTGAAATTTTTTTTTCTTTGGGGTCTCACTCTGTTGCCCAGGCTGAAGTGCAGTGGCACGTTCATGGCCACCCCAGCATTGACCTGCTGGGCTCCAGCGATCCTTCTGCCTCAGCCTTTCAAGTAGCGGAAACTACAGACACGTGCTACCACGCCCAGCTAATTTTTTATTTATAGTAGAGATGAGGTCTTGCTAAGTTGCCCAGGCTGGTCTCAAACCCATGGGCTCAGGCAATCCTCTCACCTTGGTATCCCAAAGTGCTGGGATTACAGGCTGAGCCACCGAGCCCAGCTGTAATTCAATTTTTAAAAATTATACATCACTAACTGTAAAATTACATTAAAAAATTTTTATGGAAAAATATTAAATTTATATTTTGCAAACTTGCTTTATATTCATAAAAACAATCCAATAGTAGAGGATTTTTTAATGGTACATTCATGTATTAGACTACTATACAGCTACTAAAAATCATGCTGTAAGATAATTTTATTAAAATGGAAATCTTTCAATACAACAAGTGAAAAAAGTTACAATGTAGTTATGTGCAGTTTGATCAGCATGAGAAATTGTTTCTTTGCAGGATTGTGGGTATTTTTCCTCCTTTTTTCAATCTTTCCTCTCATTTATGCATTTTATTTACAAAAACTTTTCTACTTTGCTACAACGATTATGTAATTAAGGAAAATGTAATGATATAAAATTATTAAAATGCTATATGCTTATAGCAAACTCTAAGCTTGGACGTTAATGTAACCACGATGCTAACGACTGGTACAAATCTAAGAAATCCTTCAATGCATGTTTGGAAAGAGTTATAATGAAGTAAAAGGCACCATTTCCCAGGAACCTTAATAACAAAATGTTAAAGACACTACACTTTGTTTATCAAAAGAATTTATTAGAAAATATTACACACTACATATTTGTTTAAGAGTATTGTTTCAGTAGACAGCACTCCAACCTCATACTACAATGTCTCATGAATCCTGGGACAACCACTGTGTTTCTGAAGCTACAACCTTTCAGATGAAACATTCAAGCAGTATACACTGTGGCCATTTAAAGGAAAGTAATAGAGAAAATGTGGTAATTACAAAAAAACCCCACACAAAACGTTTGGAATGTTAAAATAATAGGTAACTATCATTAGTCTCAAAATTCAAGGCATTTCTATAGCCTAAAACATTGGTCAATGTGACTAGTAAGTTAAGGGGACAAAAGTTCCAAAGGTCAAGTCAATACTGAATCTTGATAAATAACAAGAGGAATCTAAAACCCCATAAAGTGTTTCTGATTAAGTTTATGCACATGCAAAATAAATGTGAACTTCTAAAAAAAGGGCCAAGAATGGGAATGTTAAACAGTGTATTTTGCAAAATAAAGCATGCATTTCCTAATATATTCTTAAATATAATAAAAATTTTAAAAGTTTGAATTCTAATCCAGTAACATTCTTTATTATTTTAAAAGCATCTAACCAGTGTCCCAATCAGATATGGAACACACACTTGTTATTTTCAAAAAAGATGGAAATAATTCATGAGAGTGCTACCAAAAACATGAGACTTTTACTCTTGACCACACCACTCAGTACTTCTCTAAGTTTTAAAACTTGTTTGCAAAAGCTAAATGGTATAAAGCAGATTTTAATATGTCACTCAATTCCCAAATGTTACTGAAAGAAAACGCAGAAAAGGTGTGTGATTAATCAGCTCAGGCACAGCAATTTTCTATAAAATTTTCAATGTGTGAAACAGGCTTAACTCATAATAGATTTTAAGTTCACACAACTGTCTCTAGAGTTCTAAACCAAAACAACTGAGGAGGTGTGCATTGGTATTTGAAACACTGTCCTAATATTTTATTAGAGGAAATAAGACTCCTTCTTTCCTCATCATAATCTAAACACAAACTTTAATTAAAAATATATGTCAGTAGAATACCTTTATTACAAATGCCCAGCAATGTAGAATGAAGATCAAAAACTGCTTGGAAATGTTTTTAGGATTACACTCATTACCTAATAAACTTTATGAACTAGCACAATTAATATGGGGGCCAACATTTCAAAATATTTTGCCTATCAAAGCTAGCACCAGGAAAAGTGTTATGCACATAAAACTGAGAAACAGATAATCTTTACTTTGAAAAGCACAGTCCTATAGAGTATTGCTCTTGCTAAATAGTTTAGCTAGTAAAAGGGACAGTTAATCTCATTGAGGCATGGATCTACCTTGGATCCATTAACATTTTATATGAATAGCTTTCCAGTTATTTGGCATCTACTGAAAATTGTTAGCTGGGCACAGTGGCTCACGCCTGTAATCCCAGCACTTTGGGAGGCCAAGGCGAGAGGATTGCCTGAGCCCAGGGATTCAAGACCAGCCTGGGCAAATTAATGAGACCTCACCTCTACAATAAAAAAAAAAAAAAAAAATCAGCCAGGCATAGTGGTGCCAGCCTGTGGTCCCAGCTACTTGGAAGGCTGAGGCGGAAGGATCGCCTGAGCCCAGCAGGTAGAGGCGGCATTGGCCATGAGCATGCCACTGCACTCCAGCCTGGGCAACAGAGTGAGACTCTGACTCAAAAAAAAAAGAAAAAGAAAAAAGAAAATTGTTACTGGAATGAAAGACAGTTAATCATGGAGAGAACTCACTGTTTTCTCAAGATGCCAATAAACACTTTAAACTTACCTTTTATAAAAACTAACTATATTCTAGTACTTAAAACAAAAACCAAATCCCTAAGTCCCTGAAAAAACCTAGACTCCATTATTTAATTTTCTCTTCCCTTTCTAAAACACAGGTTTTAACGTCTAGAATCTTGCAATATGGCTTAATGGCTACCACATGGACACCAAATTAACACTTTATTCATTGTAGAGCATTTGGGGATTTCTCAAGTGGGAAAAGAACTTCATCAGTGATTAGACAGATGAGTCTCAAAAGTTTTGCAATTCTATCTTAGTCCCAAGGAAAGGAGAGTCACAATTTAATGTAATTCTTCAGTTGGCACAAATAGTGTATCATCCTTGATGGATAGAAGGTATTATGAAAGAACAATGTCTACAAAGTCAACACTTTTTCCAACTTGGTCTTCTAAATTTAACATAAACTTTGAACTGCCAAGGTTGTAATCTAGCAAATCAAACTGCTTCATCTCAATTGGGGAAAAAAAAGGCACAAAAGAAAAACAAGCAGCATAACCTTTATTTGGTCATACAATAGGTGAAGAGTGTCTCATAGTTTTGAACACTAAATTTTACTCGTGATAATCTGTTTTCTAGCTAAGCAAGTTATTAAGATATGTGCTTTAAAAGTACACATTAGGAACCCTGCAATTGGCATGTTCTATTTAATATTAGAAATACTTTTCATGGTAATACATTATTTAACTTTCCATAATTAGAGGGAAAATCACAAAGATCATACTTTATTTTTTAGCCAGACAGAATAAATGCATTATATATCTCTCTTCCAAAACCAGCGCACTTATAAGCGTCTAGTGCCTGCATTCCACTGCTCTCATCAAAAAGCTGTACACCTTCCAGCATCCACACTCTAACACAGTCCCGGTAAAAATGCACGCTCTTTTCAATTCTTTACTTTCCCTTGAATTTGTTTTGGTGGGAGGATAGAAGGATATAGAAGTTGCAGTGCAGAACTATATTTATTTAGAACAAAACATTATATCCTATGTTAAAAAAAATAATTTTATCAAAACCAAATTTCAATCACAGTTATGCATGATTTTCAGTTAATGGTACATGTTGAAATTGCACTTTGCAGATATCTTGATAATGTCCTTTACAGTGCTCCCCATTTCAGCCTACGTTTTTTTCAGTGGACACAGGTTCTTCCAGAGTTTTCTTTTGGCTCCCCTTCCGTGAATATTTGTATTTGTCTACATAGGCTTTAACCAGATTTGCCACTTTAGTAGAATTTACTTCTCCACTCTTACTATGACAAACCTAAGAAAAAAAGGGGGGGAAAACTTTTTTCGTGCTTAAAGGAATCAAAGCAAAATGCAAAGCTCTGTGAAAACAAATAACCCCAAAGAGATAACTAGACTTATTTTTCATGTTTTCATACCTCATTCAAAAGGCAAAAAAAGCAGACAAAAATTACTAGGAGCTAGCTTCACTTTAATTAAACTTAAGTAATCCTTTATTAAAAGAGAGGCAGTTCAAAACAATATGCACATAACTCCACTAAAACTATAACTTACTTTATCTACCGCTTTCCGTACAATTTCTTTATATTCTTCCTTGGTGATATCTTTATTTTGGTAAAATGGCTTAATGGCCAATTTTACCTCTTGTGCTGCTTTTTCTTGAATTTGCAATTTCTGATGAGAAGAAAATGTATAATTATTATTTGCCAATCAGATACTTTCAAAAACTTAAAATATAAAATTAAAAATACCACACATTTACAATATTACAAGAAACTCTTATATGACAAATACAAATTCATCATTTATTTATATATCAAACATTTCTAAAAACAATTATGAAATATTATTAGTAATTCACTGGGTATCAATATATCTATATAGAACTCTTGAAATATTACAATGCCCATAATAAATTCCCCTCACTCATACAATAGACAGCTGAAATTTTTCATCTTTATCACAATACAGAATTAGGTAGGTTGCTCTCAACCTTGGACTTGCCTTGTCTGTCTTCGAGCTATCTGCGCTGGCTTCCACTGTAACACTTACTTTGCTTTCTGCCAATTTTACAGCAGCATTAGAGGCTTTGCTGTGACTTGATGACGAAGTATTACCAGAACTTGGTCCCTGAACCGTTCCCATATTTCCTGGGGTTGCTGTCGGAGCAGGCAAGCCTGGAGTACTCATGGTATTACTTACATGAGAAGAACTAGGAATACCCTGTTTCAGAGAGTTAGTATCAGTTAATGACTTGTACTCGATAAAAGTCTTCTAGACACATGTTAGAAATAACATTGAAATACACAAATCAAATCAACTTTAAAACTTAAGAGAAATACATTATTTCAGATCATTTATATCTAAAAAGGCTCTTTGAAGAAAACTGAATAACATTCTTAAACAGAGCCTTATTTACATATGTGAAGATGACTTCATAATTATATATGGGTATTGTAAGGCTCTGACAGCAACACTAAAAACAAAAAGGAGAATAGCAGTTAAACTGTATCTTTCCTGTAAAGCTCTTTAGGAATATTAACTAAAGTCCCTCACTCTAGAGATTGGGGAAAATGAGGTAGTAAAGTCAAAAGGCTTCAGTGAATTGATAGCAGAAAAAGACGTAAGATCCGAAATTCTAAAATCTCATTTGTCTACTCTTCCAACTGTATCTTACTGTCAGGATTCTAAAATTTTTGAAAGGCAGCTATACAATTGTAAGCAGCACAATGCTTGAAAATTACTCAAATTGTTTAGGTCTCGTAGAGGCACTTCTTTTTAGCATGGTAAATTCTTGAAAATGGAACACAGATAATGAGCAGTTTTATCTAGTGTTTGTCTGAACAAGACAATACAAGCTTCAACATGAGGCTTTTTTCTGAGTCAGAGTCTCACTCTGTCACCCAGGAGTGCAGTGGCACACTCACGGTCACTGAAACCTTGACCTGCTGGGCTCTGGCGATCCTTCCGCCTCAGCCTTCCAAGTAGCTGAAACTACAGGCATGCCACCACATCCAGCTAATTTTTTGATTTGTTGTAGAGACGAGGGCTCACCAAGTTGCCCGGGCTGGTCTCGAACCTCTAGGCCCAGGCAATCCTCTCACCTCAGCCTCCCAAAGTGCTGGGATTATAGGCTTCAGCCACTGCACCTGGCCTTCATCATGTTTCTTAATCACTAGTTCCCACTCCCATTACTCACCCCCCCACAAAAGTCCAATAAAACAAGGAAAAATTTTAAAGTGCCCCACTACTTGATTCAAATTTGGCTCATAATTTGGTCTTCTTAATTTGACAGCAAACCTGTTTCAATATAAACGATGGCATACATATAGCTTGGATTTGGTAATTATGTATTTAATTAATGTATTTAATTAATTTTCTTATGTGGGAGTTGGGGGGCTTGGAGGAGGATGGTAAAAGAGATTATGAAGGTAAAAGAGATTATGAAGGTAAAATTATGAAGGTAAAAGAGATTATGAAGGTAATCAAATAAAATATTGTTTATGGATGCCAGGATGCCCTTCCTTGAACATGTCCCTAATAGCTAAATGCTTACAATGGCCATGTTGATTAAACTTCAGTTGCTAAAAACATACCTGCAATTGTTTTCCATCTGGTTGTGGAGCAATGTAGCTGATTTGCTGAGATGGTGGGGGAGGAGGTGGTGGTGGTGGTAGTCCCTGAGATACACCAGTAGGAGCAGCTACCTGCATGAGAGGCACTCCTGTGTGGAGATGCAAGGGCAGCTGAGGATGAATGTTAAATGGACTGCGCTGGATGTTCATCAAAGGAGCATGAACACCCACTGGATATGGGAAGATATTCATAGGCTGGTGTTGTGCACTCATTTGTTGTTGCATTACATTCATTTGTGGTTGCATCATGTTTATAGGTAGCTGAGAACCATCAACTTGTTGGTTTGTTTGGTCTTTTAGGTTAGGATCTATCAAAAGAAAAAATGTTTTGTGAAAACAATCATGTTACAAATCTCTTTAGACAGAGAAGCAAAGAACTCCCGATTATAGTTAAGATATAAATAGCAATTAGTACTCAGTACAACAAACCAATCTCTAATTATTTAGTTTAATCCTATCATTTCTAATAATGTGGACTGGTTTTCTACTTAAGGTAAACATTCAACTAATATTATCATTATTTTTTGAGTCACAGTCTCATTCTGTAGCCCAGGCTGGAATGCAGTGGCATGATCATGGCTAACCACAGCCTTGACCTCCAGGGTTCAGGTGATCCTTCTGCCTCAGGCTCCTGAGTAGCTGGGATTACAGGTGTGTGCCACCACACCTAGATAATTTTTTGATTTTTTGTAGAGATGAGGTCTCGCTATATTATATTGCCTAGGTTGGTTTTGAACTTCTGGGCTCAATCCTCCCACCTTGGCCTCCAAAGTACTGGAATTACAGGTGTGAGCCAAATTATTTTTAAGAATAAGTTCATGCAATAACATATGTCAACATTAACAAAGAATCAGTAGAA
This sequence comes from Carlito syrichta, assembly GCF_000164805.1. Classification (NCBI taxonomy): domain Eukaryota; kingdom Metazoa; phylum Chordata; class Mammalia; order Primates; family Tarsiidae; genus Carlito; species Carlito syrichta. Next base: position 150,735 of record NW_007023529.1, read on the forward strand.
GCTCAAGAAACTAACTTTAAAAAATAATCATATAAAACTTAGTTACTAAATTACAAGTAAAGTTAATCAATTCTTATATCCTCAATAGCTTTTTTCTTGCAACGTTCTTAACAAGAAAAACCAAGGACAAATATTATCATAACAATAACTTATTAGTATGAGAACAATGACTTAAAAAAAATGCACATCTGAAATAAATGAAACAGAAGTTAAATCCCGCCTAGGAACATCCCAAAGTCTTCTATTGTAATATACAGTACATAAAACATTTAAGTCTTTGGCATGGTTTAGAGCAGAGGTGGGGTTAAAAAAAATTATATATGTATATATACTGATGTATATAAATGCGTTATATATGTTTATATAATGAAGTGACATAAACAACTAGGGTTCAATTTAACATAAAAACTACAAATAAGGATCACTTCAATTCATATAAATATTAAATTCATAACCTTGTTCTTCAAATAAAGCAGCATCAATAAACAGAACATGTTACCCTGTTCAGATGTTTCTTCTTCTTGTCTCATCCATCCAGACTGTGGACCTGAAGAATTCCTCCCTCGTCTTGAGTAATAGTTTTGTACATCTGCTGGCAGAGTTTTTCTTACAGCCCAGCTAGATGCAGATGTCCACCCAGATCTGTCTGCTGGTGTGTCGAATGAGAACTCTTGCTCATTTTTCCGCTTATAGGGTTGCTGTTCCACAAACTTGAAAGAGTCATTCCCTGAACTATTTGAATTCCCTGAGAGGGGTTTTCGGTTTTGCCATCTATTTTCATTCTGATCTGTATAGGCAAAACTACCTCTGTAAGTGCCTCTGCCACGGTTACCTCTACCACGGTTAGACATCCAACCAGAACTAAAGTTTTTATTCCAAGAGTTCCCTGAATTTTCATTTCTATTTTCTTCCCAATGAGACTCTTTCAATTTTTCTGGATTTCTGGTCCTTGGATCAGGCCCAGAATTTATTTTTTCTGTTACCCAATTGGGACAGTCATTTCTTTGTTTGTCAGTAGAGTTTGAATCATCAGCATCTAGACTGATGTCATTTTTTTCTTTTCTTGTATTTTCATTCTGTTTCTTTGGGTCATTCTTTCTGTATCGATCATTTCCTCGTGGACATCTCCAACCATCATTTGTCCATCTTTCCTTCCACCGAGGAGAGTAACTCTCTCTGTCGTTTCTACCAAACGATGAATTCTTGCCTTTTGTTCTAGATCTTGAGGGTGACCTAGAACGAGATCTGGATCTAGACCATCTTCTGGTTCTCCTTTCTCTTTCTCGATCTCTCCTTTGCCCATCTCTATCACTTTCTCTTTCTCCGCTCTGGGATCTGGATTTTTCTCTTGGGGAGGAATCTTTCACTCTTGACTGAGACTGTCTGTTCTCTCTAGAAGTATCTCTTCTTGGGGATGGTGATTCAGATCTTTTACCTTCCCTGGTACTATCTCTTTTTGGAGACCGAGACTGAGATCGCCGCTTTTCTCTTGCAATATCCTTTTTTGGGGACTGAGAACGAGATTTTTTCCGTCCTCTGGTAGATTCTTTCTTAGGAGATGGCGATTGAGACTTCCTGCTCTCTTTTCCAGTTTCTCTTTTGGGAGATGGAGACTGGGACCGCTTCTTTTCTTGTGCGGTGTCTTTGCTGGGAGACCAAGTTGTAGATGGGGAATGAAATCTGGATCTTCGAGTACGAGGCTTTTTGGCTTTATCTACTGTATCTATTAAGTTTTCAGATGGTTGAGATACAGTTTCATCCTTTTCCTTTGCAGTATCAGAAGATGATGACATATTATTTTCAGAACTGTGTGCTACAGAATTTTCATTCAATTGTTTACAATCAGCATTTACAGATGGTTCAATTTCAGATTCATTTTGGTCACTGCAAAATGAATCACATTCCATAGGTATCATTTCATTGTTGTCCTCACTAAAATGCTTCTGAATCTGTTCAGTGTGTGCTTTAGGTAACTCTGTAGATTTGGGATCTTTAATCAGAGACTCACTCTTTCCTTCTAGAGATATGTCCAAACTGGTGTCAAGATTATTGTTTAATAAATTATTTTCAGAGTCTTGAATAGTACTGACATTTTCATTCTCAGAAGTATCACATGTTGCAATTATTTCTACATCTTCGGATTCAGTATGCCCAAGCAACTGAACCTCGGCACTCTCAACAGATTTTATGTCCACTGTTTGTATAATTTCACTCTCAGAAGATTCTAATGTGGGGCTCTCTAACAGCTCTTTTTTTACTGTAGAATCTTTATGATCAAAAATTTCTACTACAGGACTCTCTATCGTTTTTTCTTCATTAACAACGGACTCTGCATTCTCAGATAACTCACCTAGAGGACTAGATACAGATTGGTGTACTTCACTTTCAGATACTGAACATGTAAGAAAATTACTTGGGGTATGATCTGTACCTCTATCTGCCTTTGCCTCTGATTCTGAAGATCCGGACATCTGGTCTTGATTTTCCAATGGATCACCTCCTTTTTCAAAAATATTTTTAGAAATATCACTTTCCAAACACAAAACTTTGGCCTCTGTATCTGTATTCTCAATTGTTTGAATTTCTTCTTCCTCTCCAACGAGCACAGGAGGGTCTTGAGTACAAGACTCAGAATATGAAGATTCTACTCTTTCTTCTGTATCATGATTCTCAATGTGTTTCTCACTTTCTTCTATCTGTTCACTGCAACTTTTCAAGCAATTAGTAGACTGGTTTTCTACATTTGTCTGCACAGTACAAGTGTTACTACTTTCTACATCTGATTGACGCTCTTCTTCTATCACAGGTAATGTGTCAGATTCTACTGTTTCTTCATCTACTGAATCACTGGAAGGTGATTTTTCAGGGGGAAGTTCAGAGCTCCGAAGTTTCTTTTTCAATAAAGGTGCTTTTCTTCCTCTTCTCACAGACTTCCGTTTTGGAGCCTGTCTTGTTTGCTTTTCTGACTCAGCTGAAGAGGAAACACTCATAGATGGATTATTGTTACCTGGGGCATCACACCCAGAATTATTTGATATTGGGGATCTCTGAGACTGACTGACTGTTTCAGCTCTCAAGTTACGTGTAGATCTCCTTGTAGGAGTTGTTGCTGCAGATTTTCGTCTTGATCCTCTGGTATTTGATGTACCAGAAGTTTGCTTCTTTTCTTCTCCTTCTTGGGTATGTGCTAATGCATATCCCTTGCAAGAAGTACCTAATTATTAAAAAAAAAAAAAAGTAAAAACTATGTGTTTAAAAATATAATATTAGTTTGGCTTTAGCTATTTTAGCATAAAATAGAATCTATAATAAAGTGAAACAAAATACTTATGAGTCAAATTACGAATAAATGCAGTTACGAACATCCAAGTAATATGAGTATGTATTAGCTTTTCTCAGTGACATTAAAGCAAGTTATAACCAGATTTGGTCCATGTAGGCTTTTTTTTTTTGAGTCAGAGTCTCGCTCTGTCACCCATGCTGGAATGCAGTAGCATGATCACAGCCACCACAGCCTCAACCTGCTAGGCTCAGACAATCCTTCCACCTCAGCCTTCCAAGTAGCTGGAACTACAGTTGTGTGCACTACCACGCCCAGCTAATTTTCTGATTTATTGTAGAGATGAGGTATCGCCACATTGCCCAGGCTGATCTTAAACCCTAGGCTCACGCAATCTTCTTGCCTCGGCCTCCCAAAGTGCTGGGATTATAGGCATGAGTGACCACGCCTGACCCATGAAGGCAATTTTATAGAGAAAAAAAGGAAAATAATTCTTGTTCTGATAACTACTATTTGTTTTAAGAAACTGGTATTAATTAGGCAAAAGGAAAGAGAAAACTGTCAAGCTATCCATGAATTAATAAAGACTCAAATTATTTGTTCATAATGAATTACCAGATGTTACCTCTAAAGGTCTATGGTTTGGACACTAAAGCTCTAAACAGAAAAGAGACTTCTAATTACCTCAAAGCCTCCAAGTTGTAATTTATTAAAATTGCAAAGCAGATTTTCTAGGTAGAGCAATTTTTTTAAATTGACCTATAAAATTGTATGTATTTACTGCACATAACAAATGTTTTGTAGAATGAAGAATGTCCAAATCTAGTTAACTGCAGAATGACCAATCTAGCTAATTAACATACGCACTACCCATAGTTAATATTTTGTAGTGAGAACACTTTACATTCACTCTTAATGATTTTCAATAATACAATATAGTTGACTCCTGAACAACACAGGGGTTGGGGTACCAACTTTCCACACAGTCGAAAATCACCATATAACTGTTGACTCACCCAAAACATTACTGTTGAACAGAGAGCTTTACCAATAACATAAACAGGGCAATACATATTTTTAATGTTGTATATATTACATACTGTATTCTTACAACAATGTAAGCTAGAGTAAAAAGATGTTTTTAAGAAAATCATGAGAGAAAATACATTTACAGTATTGTACTATATTCATTGATACAGAAAGTTTATATCATCTGTTTACAAGATGAATTGTCTGTCTGAAATAGCAGGCAACTACAGCTGTAGACCTCAATCTAAAGTACATATCAAACAACTCAACTTTTCTTGTAATGTCATGACTTTTCTCTGATTCTTGGGAGCACCTGTAGCATCACTAGTAGTACTTCATACAGGCTCATGGCATTATTCAAGGTTTACAGTATTGTACTAAACACAATGAAAACTACAAGAGAGCCACAAGAGATCATTTTTTACTGTGATACACAGATTAGAGAGAAAAACTGCACATGCAGCGATGACTAGTGTCACATCAAGTTTTAAGCAGATACTCACAACATTTGAGCTCACAATAGCAACAGGAATTTGCCACAAAATTATTACAGTAGTATAGTATGTACTGTAGTTAATTTAATGCAGTTATTTTAATACTGCATCTTTACATTTACTTATATTTCTCTCAACTGCAAATGGGACCATATATAGTCTAGAGATGTCTATGTCATATGTTTGATACATCTTAACTTTTTATAATAAACGTGTGCATTTTATGGACACAAATGATAAAAAGACTAGTATCTATATATATGTTATACACTTATGACATACCATTTTCTTAATTTTTTCCATATTTATAGTCTATGCAGTTGGTCTGCAAGTTTTCAAATTGTCACAAGTCTCCAAAAAATGTTCTAATATATTTATTCTTTAAAATTCCATATATAAGTGGACCCACACAGTTCAAACTGGTTTTGCTCAAAGGTCAACTACATTATTAACTATAGTCACCATGATGTACAATAGAGCTCTTAAATTTATTCTTCTCATCTAACTAAAATTTTGTATCTTTTGACCAACATTTCCCCAAGCCCTCACAACCACCAACCACCTCAGTCCCTAGTAACCACTACTCTACATTCTGGTTCTATGAGATCAACTTTTTTAGATGTCACATGAGTAAGGTCATGTGGTTCTTGTCTTTCTGTGCCTGGCTTGCTCACTTAGCATAATGTTCTCCAGGTGCATTCATGTTGTTGCAAATGACAGGATTTCCTTTTTTTTTAAACGACCACTGTGTATATAGATATACATACAGCCTAGCTGAAACAATTTTAAAGTAAAGTCACTGTCTAAATATTTATAGAAATAATTATGAGTTACTATACCTTACTAAGTCAACACTCATTGTTATGAAATTAAAAGAAACTAATAATATTTTTTAAAATAGAAAATCATTTCACAAACATTACCAAAGTTTTCTAGAGATATGGTACTTGTTGGAAAAATAGTTCTTGGCAACATAGAAGAAATAAGAGGAAGGACTTCTGTTTCAATATTCCAGGGTATAAAGCCAATTCTGAAAATTCAAAAAAAAAAAAAAATTTGTTTAAATGGTTTAAAAATTAAACCAACAATATAAAATTATTAATTCTTTAAATTGATTAGCAATATTCAAATATAGTACTTAAACTGTTTTTTCCCCAATAACTAAAAATGTAAATTCAAGGTTACTCCTTGTCTAAAGATGAATATCAAATGGCAACAAGGAAAAATAATCTTTAATAGAATGTTTTTCTTATAAATTAATGGCAAAAGGAGATGAAAGCAACTTAATACAGATCTTTTGCGTCTAAATAATTTAACGCAATATTTTGTCAAGAAATGTAGCTTTTATTCTTTCCTTCACCACTCTAAAGAAGACTACTTTGAGGTATAATCAACATGAAATAAAATGCAGACTTTAAGCATACAATTTGATGATTTTTGCACGCGCCTGTGTGTGTGTGTGTGTGTGTGTGTGTGTGTGTGTATGTGTGTGTATCTGTATAACTACCACCCCAATAAAGAAATAACATATTCACCTCCCCAGAGAGTGCCCTCATGCTTCTTTGTACCCTTCTCTTCTTCTTTCCAGACAACTAATGAACTGATTTCTACCACTATATTATATTCTAAAATTATTTTATCTGAGAAGGATGGTTAAAGTTCCCAGTGCTCCTAGGTACTTGTTAAGACTCCCCAAATTTTCTGCATTCAAACTCAACCTATTTCTCAGCTTTTGAAAATTTACCTTTGCTCAACATAGGTATTTTAAAAAAATGCCTATCTGATACAATATAAGGTGAGATTCTAGGGTAGAAGAGATGCTTGGGGAAAAAAATGCAATCTCTACATGTACAAAAATATGTAAGAAAGGGCTTTACAATATATATATCGGAACTTTGTAATTTTACTTGTTCCATTGTCATTCTTATAGGGTGAAGACTCTCTACAGAACTATATTATAGTGACATAAAAAATATATCCAGCCAAGCATAGTGGCTTGTGCCTATCTGTAGTCCCAGTTACTCAGAAGGCCTAGGTGGAAGAATCACTTAAGCACAGGAGGTCGAGGCTATAGTAAGCTGTGATCATGCCACTACACTCCAGCCTGGGCAACAGAGCGATATATTTATATAGATATTACATATACAAAAATACGCAATATATAATAAAATAAAATAGCCATGTTATAGGAATGAATATAAAACTCAGACACACACCCTGATATTTACTTAGATATGGGGCTTCAGTGTGTCTTTCCTACCTAACACTATCTCAGCCACTTCAAGACTAAACTAAGAAAGGACTGGATAATAAAGGTCATGAATGCCAGGACAGAATAGGCACTTAACCAAAGAGCTATTTAGATGAACATTTTTGAGAAGGGAAACAGGATAAAAGTTGTGTTTTAACTGACAGCACAAACTGGAATGGGGAGTAGAGAAAGCATGACAGGCTTGAATACTATCACTAATAACAAATCTTCATATTCAAGTATTCTCCCTTTTAAATAAATCTAGCATATAAATATCTACACTTATTAAACAGATAAATTAAGGATTCTTTATTTTCCAAGGGGTCCTTTTTATAGTAATCTTTGTTAGGCATCTGAAACACCAAAGTTTAATTTGTACAAAACTTCCTCAGGAAGATAACTATCTGGTAAGGTACCTCGTAGTACGTTAAGTAAATAATGATATCTTGTGTTTGTGTGAGCATGTAAACACTTTAGTAAACTTTTTTTTTTTTTACCTTCCAATTCCAGGAAACATATCAGGAAACCATGACAATTCCAGTTCCTGTCTCTTCTGCCTAATCAATGCACTGATTTCATTGACTTCTATAAATTCTGTACTAAAAGATAAATTTTCACACTTTCATCAGAATTTCAAAATTTTAAGTCCAAAGAAACAATTGGATTACATCAAGGATAGCAGTTTTTCTATGTAGCATTATGAATCACACTTATAAGAATGAGAACTTGTTTCTACTATGTCAACACTTTCAAAATAAACTCATTCCTAAAATTAAATAAAATTTTTATATTAAAAATTAGATTTATCTTTGTTTGACTCCTAAGAATTCTTGAACTTCTATTTTAAGTGGCAGAATTATTTTTAAAAAGTCAATTCAGCTGGGCATGGTGGCTCAAGCCTGTAATCCCAGCACTTTGGGAGGCAGAGGAGAGAGGATTGCCTGAGCTCAGGGTTTCAAGACCAGCCTGGGCAACTTGGTGAGACCTCGTCTCTACAATAAAATCAAAACATAAGCTGAGCGTGGCAGTGCGTGCCTGTGGTTGCAGCTACTTGGAAGGCTAAGGAGAAAGGATTGCCTGAGCCCAGCAGGTCGAGGCTGCAATGGCCATGAGTGTGCCATTGCACTCCAGCCTGGGTGACAGAGTAAGACTAGTTAACTTAAAACAAAAAAAGAAAAAAGAAAAGAAAGTCAATTCAGGCTAATATCCTTATTATTGAAATAAAGAAATTCTAGGTGTAATAGTTTCCTACTTGAAACTTAGCCTAAGATAAAATAAGAAAATAAGCCGGGCTCGGTGGCTCAGCCTGTAATCCCACGCCTTTGGGAGGCTGAGGTGAGTGGATTGCCTGAGCCCGCGGGTTCGAGACCCGCCTGGGCAGCGAGACCTCATCTCTACAATAAATCAAAAAATCAGCCGGGCGTGGTAGCGCATGCCTGTAATTCCGGCTACTGGGAAGGCTGAGGTGGAAGGATCGCCGGAGCCCAGTAGGTCGAGGTTGCGGTGACCGGGAGCAGCCACTGAACTCCAGTCTGGGCGACAGAGTGAGACTCCAACTCAAAAAAATAAAAATAAAAGAGATAATTAAACCATGAGGCATAATAAAAATATTATAAAAAAAAAAAAATAAGAAAATAAAGGAGGGTAGGTTACTGCATAATGTGGCTTTTCAAAAGGCTACTTGGACATAACTATTTTCCTTAATACCTTGCCCAGCATTAAAATTAAATCACACAATCTTATTCTGTGTTGTTAGTTCAACTAGCTGTATGCGATTTTTAAACCCCAAATGAATCTTCAAATATCAAGTAGATACATGCCAGTCACTAGGATTCAAAGGTGATGGCCCCTGTCCTCAAAGAGTTCTGTTGTATTAGGTGCCACTCTCACAATATAACAAAGTTCATTTCTCTATCATCTAAAAAACTTGCATGGAACAACCTAAAGTCTACTGGCACAGGCAGTTGCTGCACAATAGAGAAGCTCACAAAATAACGTTTTCTCTGCACTAGAACTAGTTTACTTTAAAGAAACAAAAACAAAAAATAAGGTGGGACTTTCATAATTTTTATTGAGCCCAGAGTTTAAATTTCCACAAAAAGTTGATTATAATAGATAGAACATCAAGTATAAACAGCATAAATAAAAGTAGAAAATACTAACCAATAAGATCTGTAGGTAAAAGAAGATTCTCCAGTGTGACTACTAGAAGAAAATACATTGGAGAAAAAATTTCTGAAGCACTGAGCTGTACACTGATTTGATCTTCGAGGCTAGAAAAATAAATAGTTAGTGAAACAGCAAATAAAAAACCTCTATAACAGGCACATAAAATATTATAATATTTTTATATACCTGAGGCACTAGAGTTATGTACTAAATAACCATAAAGTGTTATTATCTAAGAAAAAGATTTTCCTTTATTTCAACAAACCTTATTTATCTTTATTGCTGCACTCTTCTTTCCTTCTGTTTTACTGTATGAAGAGTTTCCTGTACAAAGAAATAATAGCAGTTGGTTACCTTCTCTTAAATCGTATTTAAAAGGCTGTAAGCCAGCACTGATACTAGCATATTGGCAATGGTTAAACTATGTAGAAAAGTTACATTTCAAATAATAACATGTGCATCTACACTACTCTCCCAAATGCTAATTTCATCTTATCTTGTCAAGCTACAGATATAAGCAAAATATTAATACAAAAAGCCATAATAGGCCAGGTGCAATGGCTCATGGCTGTAATTCCAGCAATTTGAGAGGCTGAGGCAGGAGGATCATTTGAGGCCAGGAGTTCAAAACCAGCCTGGGGAATTAAAAAAACAAAACAAAACATAGAGAGAGAGAGCCAGGTGTGGTGGCGAGCACCTGTAGCCCCAGCTATTCAGCAGGCTGAGGCAGGAAGATCGCTTGAGTACAGGATTTTGAGGCTGCAGTGAGCTAGGATCACATCACTGCACTCCAGCCTGGGTGACAGCGAAAGTCTGTCTCAAAACTAGAAAAGGAGCGGAGGGTACAATAGAGAAAACTGGTGAAGTATGTAAAATTGCTATACTCAAAGCACATGAGTATTAAAATTCTAGTCAACAATTTCTGCCACCCTATGAAAACTTTTTATCTTGTAACAAAAAGTATATATAAGAAGCCAAGATCTTTAATATAAATAATGCACTTAAAATCTCTTTTCCAGATATTATCTATAAAGCAGGTACTTATCTCAAGTAAGGGCTAGACAGGGGTTGGGCCATCAGCTCTTGTCAATCATAAATGACAATTTAGCCACTGGCGCCCACTTCAAGTAAGCAGTCTCCTTCTTCCTTAAAACTTTATAATTAGAAGGAAGAGTAGAAGGTGCTGATTGAAACAGCTTTCTATTATAACGGTGTTGTTGGCTGCTTTGCTTATGACTTGTCCACAGTGTAAATGACAACTGCTTTTTAACCTTCAGCCGTGCTTGCCTCACAAAGGGTCTACTGACATTGTTCAAAATAAATCATGCTGACTAATTAGGAGGCCTGTTTGCTGCATTGCAAGATCATATGTACTTGGTTTTCTTCTGTTTGTCCAGTTGATAATAGCTTACTTTCAACTTAATAGCATACTAATTTCCTTTTAAGTTATATACAACAACTGTTCGATTTTAATGCTTTTATCCATCTTTCACACAAATCTCACTCAGACAGTTGCAATAAATGTAATTTCAACGTTGGGAGCAAAGGAGTGGGATGAGCTCCATGAACTTACTGCCTTAGCCCTTGATATATATCTAAAAGATGATATACTGATTTTTAAAATTGCTTAAGAAGCCAGAAGTAAAAATGTGTGGTGGGTACACAGCTACATTCTAAGAAATAACCACTATTTTCCTTCAGCTAGACTAGAATTGCTGTGTTATAGCAACACAGTGTCTTTCATGCCCTAGGGGTGCTGAGTTGTTTTGATTCAAGTTTCATTCACTCAATACTTAACAAGTATATACTGTTAACATAGTTTTCTTTTACTTGGAAGCCTGTTTCAGAAAGCCATCATTAGACAAAATGCTCTCTATGGAAAGAACTGTTAGTTTTTTGGTCAATGTTAAGTGTGAAAATCTAGTCCAAAAGCTACTTCACCTATTTCTGGCAAATTCTCAGATAATTACTGAGTGGCTTCAATCTCTGAAGTATTCAATACTGGTGAATCTGCCTAAATTATGGTTTCCTGGAGATGGTTGCACAAATCTCCTTAATTGTCATTGGTCAGAGGTAATATGCTCTTTTCATTTAATTCTTATCAAAGTAATACATGTACATACTTTAAGAAATCAAACAGTACTACTAGGTTTATAAAGAAAAACTAAAAAATACCCACTTTTGATTTCTGCTTCGCAAAAATCACCCATAAAATCTTTTGGTTGTTTCTTCTAATATTTACCTCTTTATTTCTAAATAATATTCTTATACTCCTTTACCTTAAGCCTTTTGATTTCGGGTATTTTCTAGTTTTTTTTTTGTTTTTTTTTTTACTAAGGAAGATAAAGATCTTTCTCTTTATGCCATTTACCCTTCTATCTCTTTTTCTGCCTTCACTGTCTAGATTGTCCTTTTGGATATATCAATATATCAACATTTGATATAGCAGTAGGCAGTATTACTTTATTATAACTATATAAACATTGATCACAGCTGAACCACATACTGAATTATGATTACTCTTCTGTACAGCTTCTTGCTTTTCCTAGGGTTAATAATGGCTTTTCCCCCTTTACCTTTTTTCCTGTATTACCTACCATTAATTCAGCTAACTCAACAAGAAAAGTCCACATTTCCTCTTATTATACTCGAACATCACTCATCCATCAAATCTGTTCCCCAGCCTCTTGGAAATACTCTTCCTTTGTCCTACTCCAATATGAACTGGCCACTCTCAAAGCTGCTGTTTTAGCAGTCATTCTGGGACGGTCCTTTGTCATCATCTTGATAATCATCTCTATTTTTTTCTGTGTTGAAACTCATTTTCTGAATCGCTTATTGTTTCTTTGTTTACTATCTAATTTAGTGAAGTAATACATCCTCCAGTCAAAATGAGAAAGGGTGGGAAACAATTTTTTTGAGCTGTTATGTGTTAGAGAATGTCTATTCTAATTCTTGGCAAGGCACAGAATTTCCCAGGTTAGTAATTATGCCCCCTAGAATTTTCAAGGCATTGCTCCACTGCTTCAACTATTGCTGACATTCTCTAGTCCCTGATCTTTTATATGTGACCTGTTTTTTCTCTCTAGAAGCTCTAGATTCTTGTTATCCTCAGATTTCTATAATTTTATGGAGTTCTTGACATAGTTCTTTCCTCATTTACTAGGTATTATTTCTTTATATATAAACACCCATGCTGTACTATTCTGGGAAATTTCCCTTTGCATTAACTTTTTAAAAATATAACTTTCTGCCTTTTGTTTTATTTTTCCTTTCTGAAACTTTATTATTCAGCATTTAATCTTGGGTAAATATTCTATTATTCTATCTTTTCTTTGACTTTCAGAGACTTCTCAACTTATCTTCTACTCCTGCTGAATTTTAAAATTGCTGCTGTAGCATTTTCTCTTAGCTTTAATGTTATACATTTGTTTATTTTAGAACAGGGTCTCACGCTGCTGCCCAGGCTGGAGTTTGGTGGTATGATTACATTACTCACTGTAACCTCTAACTCCTAGGCTCAAGCGATGCTACTATTTGGTGTGCCAGCAAGCCAGGATTTTTTTTCCTTCTTTTTGAGACAGGGTCTTACTACATTGCCCATGCTGGTCTCATTTTCCTGACTTCAAGTGATCCTCCTACCTTGGTCTCCCAACATGCTGAGATTATAGGTATGAAGCTACCATGCCCAACATGCTGTAATATTTTTAATTTCTAAAAGCTTTCTTTTCTTTTTTTTTTTTGAGTTGGAGTCTCACTCTGTCACCCAGACTGGAGTGCAGTGGCCGCTCCTGGCCACCGCAGCCTCAACCTGCTGGGCTCAGGTGATCCTTCCGCCTCAGTCTTCCAGGTAGCTGGAACTAAAAGCGCGCGCTACCACGCCTGGCTCATTTTTGATTTATTGTAGAGATGAGGTCTCACCAAGTTGCCCAGGCGGGTCTCGAACCCCGGGCTCAGGCAATCCACTCACCTCAGCCTCCCAAAGCGCGGGATTACAGGCTGAGCCACCAAGCCCGGCTGCTTTCTTTTCTTAAATAGTCTTTTCTTATACAACTGATGAAATATCCCTTATTTTATCTTTAAGGATATTAATTTTTTAAAAGTTGTTGTTCCCTGGCCGGGTAGTGGCTCATGCCTATAATTCCAGTACTTTAGGAGACGGAGGTGAGAGGATTGCCTTAGCCCAAGAATTCGAGACCAGCCTAGGCAACTTAGCAAGATCTTTTCTCTACAATAAGTCAAAAAATTAGCTGGGTGTGATGGAGCATGCCTGTAGTCCCAGCTACTTGGAAGGCTGAGGTGGAAAGATCGTCTGAGCCCAGCAGGTCAAGGCTGTGGTGGCTGTGAGTGTGCCACTGCACTCCAGTCAGGGTGACAGAGTGAGACTCCAACTCAAGAAAGAAAAGTTTTTGTTCCCTATTTCCCAACACTGAGTTGTCCAATTAGGTTCCTTTGTTTTTGTTTTGATCTCTATTATATTGATTTCCATCAAATATCCAGTAATCGTTAATTGTGAGACACTAAAATATTGATTGAAAATGGTGTAGATGGGTATTCAGAGCTAAGGAGGTTTCAGCTAATGTATTTTACTGTAAGTTGATCGAACAGAGATCTGGTTATTTCATTGGAAGATTTCTAAATGTTGTTTTCTCTAAGTCTCCTTCTTCTTATCTTTTTTTGGTAAGTCAGTATCCCAAAAGATGCCTCGTATCTCCTACTTTGGGAATTATAATAAGCAAGGCTACCAGGGCTTTGGGCAATGATATGGGTGAAAGACAAAAAGCCTCACGATATGACTTAATTTCCCTCTCTGTAATCTGTTGTTTTGCTTCTTCTACCTTTGTTTATGCCAGAGTTTAAATTTGGTTCAGTCACTCACTGTAGTGTGTAAACCTTCAGTCTTTGACTTAAGTAGTCCTTCTTCCCACTTACCCTGTTCGGCCAGGAACCTGCAGAATAAACAGCTCCACTGAAAAATTTTAAACTATTCTGGTTTTCGGCACCACCCCATATCTCTGTCTTCAGAGATAATGAGGCCTCCAAATCTAAAGTTCAATAGTACATCATGAACTGATTTGATTCTTAACTTCACTCATCCCATGAAAGGTTTAGATGTCAGCTTTCCGCTAAGATAATTTACCAACCCTTCATTACAATCACTTTCAAGCTTCTAGTTTTGGACATCTCTTATGTCCTATAAAAGACTAAGACTTTGTTGAGTCTTCTTGTCTTTGAGGCTTAAGATTTTTCTTTTCTTTTCATTCCTTTGTCATTTTAGTAGGGTTTGGGGAGGAATCACAGCATTAAACAAGTGCTCAAGTTGCTATGCTTAACTGAAAGCTTGTCTTAATTCAGCATATCCCCAAATGTGTTTCATGAAACACTAATTCCACAAGATGTTTCATGAAAACATTATTCTGTAAAATACAAAAAAATACAAACCAGGCCTGAGCTTAGAGTCCAGTACTTGATTAATTGATTCCAAAGTTAATAAAAACATAATTAAGTGGATATAGCATATACTTAAAGAAGTACTATATATTAAGAAATGCCTGAAAGTAAGATACTTTTTGTAAACTACATCAATTATAAATTATTAACCCAAGACAAAGATTAATGTTTATTCCAAGAAACAAAGTGTTACAAAAGAGACTAAAAATAAAAAAGCACAATTCAGTTATCTAGAACGACAGAAAAATCAAAGTGATATATTTCTTTAACAAATTTGCCAATATGTTTGCTGTTTAACCTTTCAGGATACCTCTAAGTGAGGCAACTTCATTATATGAGAAAACTAAATTAAAGTTTATATAATTTTACTAGAGTCACAATTATTTTAAAAGAAAAAAAAAAACGGTATGAAATGTAAGGGGCTTGACTGCCAATAAAATCGTCTAATGGCCTGCTGGAGTTTTAACTAATGTTATACTATTTGTATAGGCTATGCTAATAATCCAGATATTTCATTAAGTTCTATTTATTAATTTGAAAAGTGTGTAACAAATGATTTCCGGTAGAAAGACACATACACATATCTAAAGAACAGTCCCCATCCTGATTTTGAAAACTTTAAGAAATTAAGAACGCTAAACAGAGCTGCTTCTAAAATTTAGCCAACCCATTGTGGAAAAGAGAAATCGGACAGCCTGAATCATTGATAGGCCTCAAGTTATTGAGGTCCTACTATGGGGGGCACCACAGCTACTGCTCTTGCTCCTGACAATTCCAATGCCTCCTCTGAGCCTAGCTCCTGAGATGACATAGCAGAAATTGTTTGGACTTTAGAGCCTTTGTACACAATCATAGACAATTCCTAAGAGTCGGTTTTAAGACATTTCCAAAGAAGCCTTCTTGCATAGTGGTTCCAGCTTTCCTTCATAGGTGATTTGAATCAGCCTATCAAAAGCTGCCTCTGTACATTCTAAGACCAGAGAGACATTTTGAACTTGGGCGGGGGAAGGGGACATTTGTTTATCTTTTGGGTATAAGAGAAGCAGAAAAACCTGTTTCCTCTTTCCAAAGTAAGATTAGGTTGTTCCAGGTTGAGGGATTTTTCTCTGCACTTGGTTGATTAAATACTGCACGAGGAGTGAGATTATTTATTAAAATCACACACACACAAGTCAATTGCAAAATGCAAGGAATTGGACCAATACTGTTGATAAAATTAAATTGTTAAGAGACATCTTAAATGCAATGTCATTTTTTTTTTTTTTGAGTTAGAGTCTCACTCAGTTGCTCAGACTGGAGTGCAGTGGCCACTCCCGGCCACCGCAGCCTCGACCTGCTGGGCTCTGGCGATCCTTCCACCTCAGCCTTCCAAGGTGTTGGAACTACAGGCGTGCGCTACCATGCCCGGCTGATTTTTGATTTATTGTAGAGATGAGGTCTCGCCAAGTTGCCCAGGCAGGTCCTGAACCTGCAGGGTCATATTTTTTATTAGCATTTTCTGAAGTACTGGCCCTTTCCTCATCTGGACAAGAATTGAGCAGCTTGTCCAATGACTGGGAAAGGAGGACCTGCAACCATTTGACTTGGTCTCTGTTAATGATGTCTCTCCCTCTAAACCCCATTAAGGACTGGAAGAGGCAGAACAAGCCCCAAAACCCAGGCTTTGGTGGTCATTAATATGTTAAATCTTATGCTGAAAATTCCTGCCACAATAACCAACTGATTAATTCCCCAGAAGGGGCTAAAAAAGTATTCATTAATGTGTTCTCTAGTCCCCACGCCTCAGAGTATGTTGCCCAGACTAGTCTGGAACTCCTGAGCTAAAGCTTCTCTCCTGCCTTGGCTTCCCAAAGTGCTAGGATTACATGAGCCACTGCACCTGGCCCGGAAGCAGATTTTTAAGCCAGCTAAATCAGTGTTGTGAGGGAATGTGGAAATGGGCATTTTTAGAAGCTCACCACTTGGTTATATTATACATTGAGGTTTGGAATCCTTCCATGGGGATTTCCAATTCCCATCTTCCCTAAGACTGTTTCCATTTTATTTTTACTTTTTTTTGAGTTGGAGTCTTGCTCTGTGGTCCAGGTTGGAGTGCAGTGGCACACTCACGGCCATAGCAGCCTTGACCTGCTGGGCTCAGGTGATCCTTCCCCCTCAGTCTTCCAAGTAGCTGGAACTACAGGCACATGCCACCACGCCCAGCTAATTTTTTGATTTATTGCAGAGATGAGGTCTCTCCAAGTTGCCCAGGCTCGAACCTGTGGGTTCAGGTAATCCTCTCATCTCAGCTTCCCAAAGTGCTGGGATTATAGATGTCAAGCACTGTACCCAGCCAAATTCTTGGTGATTTAATCAATAAAGAGTAACTTCTAGGTAAACAAATAAAAGGGACTTTGTTGAAAAAATAAAAATAAAGAAATAAAAATAAAATTTAGCCAACCAATCCTAAAGAGACAGAAAATATCTTCTGAAGTAGTTATTTTATTAAAAGAAATTTAAATTATCCTTAGGATATACCATGGTTTCTGTTCAGTGTAACTGGGTAAATAAAGATGTACTCAATTTGCACAATCTCCCACTAATGCTACCCTCACCTTAACTTTGTCTCTTGGTTCCTTGCACAGTCATCAAATGCCAACATTTAAGGGTTCAAGTTTGTTTCTTTGCTGTATGATAGGTTCTTTAGTGCCCGTAAACTTTGAGATAATTCCAAGTTACATTTATAGGTTCTCTTATTCTAATGAGGCAGTTTGTTAATAAATATTAAGAAACTTCATAAGAAATGTGAAAATTAAAAGAAAAAAATCAAAATGAAAGGTTAAAACTCTTAAATTTCATAATCTTATAGCCATGGTTTATGAAATTTATACAAGAGGAAAAAAGACTAGTATCTGTATCACATTTCTGACAAATCAGGCAAAAAAATAATTTATCTGCTAAGTAGGAAACAGACATTATGTTATCAAAATAACAGCTAATTTTATATTAAAAATTATTTTTGAGCTCAAAAGTACATCCAAATAAGATCCAACAGAATAGCAATAATTTAAGTTATAGAGGTTGCAGACAACTATAAATTGAGAGGCTAAAGGTGGGTAGCATTAATAATATTATACTTCAGTTTTGTTTTGCATTGGAAAGTGGGAGTGGATATGGAGCCAAAAGACTGGATCAAATTTTGGCACCTTCAATTATTAGCAATGTGAACTCAGACAAGATAGCTAGTCTTTCAAAATTGTTTTAAAACTTGTAATTATGAACACTTTTAAGCATTCCGTAAAGTACAAAAAAATGATACCTACAGAGCAGATTTAACCAATATTAACATTGAGCCACTTTTACTTTACATCACTCCCATTCTAGATACAACTAAAGTGCCTCATCTCTATTCCCTCCATTATCTTCTAGTCTTTCTTCCCTAGAGGAAACCACTTTCCTAATATTGGTGGTATCATTCTTCATACATGCTTTTTCATCACTTTAGTTTTCTGAGTCTCAATTTTCTGTTTGTTACATCTATAGATTAGTTGCCTTATTATAAAGTAACTGCATGATACCTTGGAAAATGCTATGTAGAAAACATAATCACCAACCTCAAGAAATGTAAAATCTACTAGGAAAAAAATCCACAAAAACATGACAACAAACTATTTTTCACTGAAATTAGTGCTAAGATCTAAAATTACTTTATGCACCACAATGGGGGGAAATAGCCAATTAAATTTTCATAGTACTTTTTTTAATTACAGAAAATTTCAAGCAAATACAAAAATAGAGGGGAAGATATCATAATAAACACCCATATAATCACATCCTAACTTCCATAATTGTCAATTAATTTATGGCAAATTTTAAATTATCTATTCCCTCCTCAAGATCATTTTGAAAGAAATTCTGGACATCATATTACTTTATGAATAAATATTTTGTATATAACTAACTCTAAAAGATAAGTGTTCTTTGGGGGAAAAGTATCCTTAATATTATTATAATAAAACAGCCGGGCTCGGTGGCTCAGCCTGTAATCCCACGCCTTTGGGAGGCTGAGGTGAGTGGATTGCCTAAGCCTGCAGGTTCGAGACCCGCCTGGGCAGCGAGACCTCATCTCTACAATAAATCAAAAAATCAGCTGGGTGTGGTAGCACATGCCTGTAATTCCGGCTACTTGGAAGGCTGAGGCAGAAGGATCGCCAGAGCCCAGCAGGCGAGGCTGCGGTGGCCGGGAGCCGCCACTGCACTCCAGTCTGGGCGAACGAGCGAGACTCCAACTCAAAAAAAAAAAAAAAATTATTATCATAAAACAAAACAAAACTCAAAACCTATAATTCTTTCATATCAAGTACCTAGTCAATATTCAATTTTCCACAACTGAATAAGGCTACATATTTTTCACTTTCTTTTTAAAGTATGTCAGAGTAAGATCTTCTGAATAAGATTCATACATCATGACTGGTTGAATGTTCGTCTCTTTTTATCTATGGGCTTTCCTCTCCTACTTTTTAAATTCCTTGGAATTTTCTGACTAAGAAATCAAGTAATTTGTCTTATGGTCTGATCTGTACTGACTGCATCCCTTGTTGTCATTTAACATGCAGCTCTGTCCCTGTATTTCCTGTAATTAGATCTCTTGATCAAATGCAGGTTTCACTGGGGGTGAGGAGACACTACTGAATATTTGGCATTATTTAATTATATTAATGGAAGTGCTTATTGTCTGGTGGTCTCTCCTTCCGTGATGCCGATAACTACTGTTAATCACAGTCTATGTCCATCTATTCTTTCAAGTTTACAAAATGCTGATATATTAATACATAATCTCAGAGGACAGATTTAGTTTATAAACCTCTTTTGATAACTTTAGAAACTTTCTGACAGGTCACGTGGCTTCCCATCCGTTTGGAATGCCTTTACCAGGTTAGTTTTCCTAAAATAGTTTCATCACACTGTATCCCAACACCCAGTAAAAAAAACTTTGTTTTGTTTTTTTGTTTGTTTTTTGAGTTGGAGTCTCACTCTCACCCAGGCTGGAGTGCAGTGGCATGCTCATGGCCACCTCAACCTCCACATGCTGGGCTCAGGTGATCCTTCCACCTCAGCCTTCCAAGTAACTGGAACTACTGGCATGTGCCACCACGCCTGGCTCATTTTTGGATTTATTGTAGAGATGAGGTCTCACCAAGTTGCCCAGGCTGGTCTTGAACCCTGGGCTCCGGTAATCCTCTTGCCTCCGCCTCCCAAAGTGCTGGGATTACAGGCTTGAGCCACCATGCCCAGAGAAAAAAACTTTTTTTTGAGTCAGTGTCTCACTCTCACCCAGGCTGGAGTGCAGTGGCACGCTCACGGCCACCGAAGCCTTGACCTGCTGGGCTCAGGCGATCCTTCTGCCTCAGTTTTCCAAGTAGTTGGAACTACAGGTATGATCCACCATAACTTACTGGAGGGATGGGGTCTCACTAAGTTGCCCAGGATCGTTTCAAACTCATGGGCTAAGGCAATCCTCTTACCTCGGCCTCCCAAAGTGCTGATATTATAGGCATGAGCCACTGCACCCAGCCGAAAAAATTTTTTAATAATGTCTACTTGCATAGCATTATTCCTTATGACACTAATATATAAAAATTTTAGCTATGATTTCAATCTTCAGTTTTATTTCTATCATAATAGCCAAAACATTTTGCCTGAATTTAAGAGTTAGAAAAAAAATAACAACTGGAGAAACCATCACTTTAACTTAGCAATCAAGAACAAATAAACATATATTACACAAACTGATCACCACTAAAATAAACTGAAGATGAATAGA
Organism: Carlito syrichta; assembly: GCF_000164805.1. Taxonomy (NCBI): domain Eukaryota; kingdom Metazoa; phylum Chordata; class Mammalia; order Primates; family Tarsiidae; genus Carlito; species Carlito syrichta. The sequence goes on from NW_007023529.1 coordinate 171,212, forward strand.
TCTTGTTTGTACACAACACGCAAACATCCGTACTTCTTCAAAGAATCTCTACTTGGCTGTACACATCTTGCGTGTCCAAAGAAAAAAGAATTTCTTCTTCCCATCTTTACTGAGGTATAATTGACAAAAATTGTATATATTTAAGGTGTGGTACTTAGTGCCCTGAAATATAAGTACCTTGTGAAAAAAATCACCAAAATCAAACTAATTAACATATCTGCTATAATTTTCCTTTTTTTTTGTAGTGAGAACATTTCAGATCTATCCTCTTAGCAAATTTCAAGTACTGTTAACTAAATTCACATTGCTGTACACCTGTTCATTAGGTCTCTAGAATGTATTCACCTTGCATAAATAAACTTCTGTAACCCTTGACAAACTTTTCCTCATTTCCCTATCTCTCCAGCAACCACCATTCTACTCCCAAAAAAGAATTACTGACTATACCCTCCCAGATATCCTACCAGCCTTTCCCATCTTAGTAACAGGGTAACTCCCATTTTACCAGTTGCTTAGGTCAAGACCTTGGAGTCAACCTTGCTTTCCTACTTTCTTGTAACCTATATCCAATTAATCAGCAAACCCTGCTAGTTTCACTTTTTAAGTACAATACAGGTGACCCTTAAAAAAACATGAGTTTGAACTGCACTTGTCTGCTTATACACAATTTTTGTCAATAAAGTTACAGAGTGTGCCTGCACCTGTCTCCTCTTCCATCTCTTCTACCTCTTCTGTTTCTGCCACCCTTGAGATGGCAAGACCAACCCTTTTTCTTTCTCCTCAGCCTACTCAGTGCAAATACAAGGATAAAGACCTTCATGATAATCACACTTGCACTTAATGAATAGTAAATATATTTTATCTTCCTTAAGATTTTCTTAATGACATTTTCTTTAGCTTACTTTGTTGTAAGAATGCAGTATATAATACATATAACATATAAAATATGTGTTAATTGACTGTTTATGTTATTGATAAGGTTTCCAGTCAAGAGTAGGCTACTAGTAGTCAAGCTCTGGGGGAGTCCAAAGTTATACATTGATTTTTAACTGCACAAGAGTAACTCCTGCATTGCTCAAGGGTCAACTGTACACAGAATTGAACCACTTCTCATCACCTCCAGTTAATACCTTGTTCCTTGGCCCCAGTCACCATAATTTGACCTAGAAAAAGTAACCTAAAAGAAAATTTTAAAAGCTACCTAACTAGTCAATCTAGGTTTCTACTCTTACTGTCCTTTGATTTTCTTTCCTCAACAGTCAGAGTAATCCTTTAAAAATGGATTAGATCATGTTACCCTTGAAAACACTGCTCTTCTCACATAGGCCCTAAATGACCCACGCCCCAACTCAGTCAGTCTAGTCACACTAACCTCCTTGCTATTCACAGAAACATATTCCAAGAATACTCTTGTCTCAAGGCTTTTATATTTCCCTCGCTTGGAACACTATTCCCTGAGACAGCCTCATAACTTAATCCCTTACTTCTTTAAGGCCATTGCTCAAATATATCTTTATTCAAGAGATTTTCCCAAATCCTTTATATAAAATACCTCCACAATGTCATCACCCTTTCTTTATCGAGCGTTATACTTCTTTAAAGCATTTATCACCATCTGTCACATATTTATATACATATTTATTTTTTTTTGAGTCAGGGTCTCACTCTGTTCCCCAGGCTGGAGTGCAGAGGCATGATAACGGCTCACTGCAGTCTTGACTTCCAGGGCTCAGGAAATCCTTCCTCCTCAGCCTCCCACGTAGCTGGAATAGGGGAGTGCCACCACACCTAGCTTATTTTTTTATTTTAATTTTTGAAGAGATGAGGTCTCACTATGTTGCCCTGGTTGGTCTCAAACTCCTGGGCTCAAGTGATCCTCCTGCTTCAGCCTCCCAAGTTTCTGGGATTATGGGCGTTAGCCATTGCACCCAACCTATATTTATCTTTTTATTGTCCAAAAGAAGATATTTTTTATCAGAAGTGTTTTGTTGATTTGTTCACTACTAGACTCCTAAGAGTCTTGAACTCAGCATAAATGAGTGATCTCAATTCCCTTTGTCTCTCCAATATGAACATCTAACACAGAGTATGTGTTGAGTATAAATCTAGAATTTGGACCTGAGTAATTGTCATTAAATATGATACCTAAATATAAGTGATTTCATCAGGTTAAAAAAAAACTATGTCAATACAAGAAGAAATACTGATCATGCTAGACTTATTAAATTCCCTTAGTAAAAAGTAACAGCATAGAAAAATTAACTAATTGGATAATCAATAAGTATAGTAGTCACCCCTTACCCACAGCTTTGTTTTCTGCAGTTTCAGTTACGTGGTCAACTGTAGCTCGAAAATACTACATGGAAAATTCCAGAAATAAACAATAGTTTTAAATTGCATACCACTGAGTAGCATGATGAAATCTCTCATCATCTCACCTTCCTGATAAGAAGTGTGAGTAAAATACAAGATATTTTGAGATACATTCACATAACTTTTATTAGTTATTTTATTACTAGTTATTATTGTTAATCTCTTACTGTACCTAGTTAATAAATTAAACTTTATCATAGCTATGTACATATAGGAAAAATATTATATAGAGATCGGTACTATCTATAGTTTCAGGATTCCACTAGGGGTCTTGAAATATATCACCCATGGACAAGGAGTAACTACCCACAGACAAGGAGTAACTACCCACGGACAAGGAGTAACTACTGTATCTAGGTCCCTTCAAACCAGTCCACAGGCTGGGTGTGGTGGCTCATCCTGTAATACCGGCACTTTGGAAGGCTGAGGTGAGAAGATTGCCTGAGCCCAGGGGTTCGAGACCAGCCTGGGCAACTTGGTGAGACGTCTCTACAATAAATCACAAAAACTAGCCAGGAGTGGTAGCGTGTGTCTGCAGTTCCAGCTACTTAGAAGGGTGAGGCAGAAGGATTGCTTGAGCCCAGCAGGTCGAGGTTGCAATGGCCATAAGTACGCCACTGCACTCCAGCCTGGGTGACAAAGGTGAGACTCCAACTCAAAAAATAAATAAATAAATCAGTCCACGCTGATTCAGTTAAGACACTTACAAATACTCAGGCATCGACACTCTAGTATTATTCACTTTTAAAGTATAATGAATATTTCTGCCTACTGTAAACCAAATAAATGATTTCAGGCATCTTGCCTTAAGTAGATATGGCCTTAAGTTACAGGCCTTGGACAATGTTATCCTCTGGAAGGAATAGTTTCATTTAAAAACTTTCTATTTTAAATTAGCTTTCTAATCTTAAATTGGCTTAGGATGGTCATTTAAAATCTGTTTAATATTTCATATCCTAAATACTAAAACAAAACCTCAAATCAGAATGAATCACAGATTCTTATAAATGACTTTCATATGAATTTATGACCTGTCTTTGTTCCATTCTCTAAAATTAAGCCCAAGATGAAGATATATACTTAAAGCAAATTATAGTGGTCTTAAAACCAAGATTAGCATAGTGAGAGTAGGCCAAATTGTCTAGAGAAAATCTTAACATCATTTGCTCTTCCTCAGTAGTAAATTTTATATTGAATCCTAATGTTGGCAAGCAAAGTCTATTCATAAAAGGATGCTAAATCTACAGAAGCTAAATCTACAGCACCGACATAGCAAAACAAAGACCGAATCCACATCTAAAACTATTTAACAGAAAAAAAATGCCTTTTAGCCACTAAAGTCCAGAGATCAAAACAAACCAACTTTTCATGTAAATTCACTTTAATAGTATGTTATCAAAGGTAAAAGAACATTTGCTACTCTGTAAACCTAACTTGAAAGATCATGTTAATTCCAATCAGAAAAAAACAAAATAAACAAACTTGGTATACTTAATGTATTAAAGAGGAAGTTATTTATATTTTAGAGTAATGAATGCATTGATTCTTTCATAGATCACTAATTCACAAGTTCTATCTATAAAAAGAAGTTCACTGTAACCTAGCCTGGAAAATAAATGCCCACCTCCTTGTTTACAAAAAGACTGGAATAAAGTGCTCTTTGGAACACAATAAACAGCCTGAACTCCAAAGAAGAGTCACAAAGCATTATGGGAGGTACCATTTTATTCAGGTCCTGCTGCAAAGTCTTCCTGTATTAGCACATTATGTATCAGACAAGAACAAAAGACAGGAATATGTAACTGCTCATGTAGATAAATGTTAGAGGTACTTTATTTCCAAAGTTTCACATTAAAACTGGTTAGAAGCCAAATCACAACTGCCTCTGGGAATTTTGAATTTTTTCTTGCTGTCACAGACTTCCTTTGCTACAGCTTACAGTTACTGGCCTACAGGGTATTTTATTTCATCTCCCCTAAGGACTTAGGCACTCATCAGTGGAGTAGGACTACAACGTAGTTGTTAAACATTAGGTATTTGGGAAACACTTCTCTCAAAGTACGCGTGTGTATGTGTGTGTACACACACACATACACATACACACACACACACACACACACACACACACACACACACACACATCTTTCACTCCAAGTGGAGCAAAAAGAAAAGAAAGTACTGGAAACAGTATACATTACTCCATGAAAACAAATTTATGTAGAACTTAACACAATGTTCAGAATTCTGAGGACTATTTTCCAGACCAAAATGTTATTAATGAGAACTTTGGCACAATCATGAAATTATAAAAAAAAAAAAGGTAGAACACACAAGCAAAAAATTACTTACTATGTATAATCCTCAAGTCATAAAATTTTGTACTTAATAGATCTTCCCTTATGATGGCTTTTTTTCTGTAAATATCAATAAAGAAGTGAAAGAATTAAGAGAAAACTGTCATTTTGCTAATTTATGTTCAATTTATTATCAAGTTATTAGACGCTAATTTTATTAACTATGTCAAACATCTGGTAAATGGTTTAACTTGTATTCTCATAGAATCCTATTAGATATTAGAATGCCAAGTTAGATTTTAACACATAATAAGTTGTAACATCTCAGTCTTTAAACAATAATCTTACTGGCTGATCATAACCGGCAGGCTACTGGGCTATGTACAATAGAGGTAAGCAGATACTACCCTTTTTAAAAGAAAATTTTTATTCAAAAATTCTAACAAAGAAAGCATGACTAGTTGCCACTCCCCACTCGGCTGCCATTCTCCACTCCAGTAATTTTAAATGGAGGGTCACTACCAAGAAACAAAATACCTCTGCAATCCCTTAATTTCTTCAAAAGGGAAGGGTATCAGGGTCATATTGCTTGAGAAGAGAGAGGCAAAATTTAATGGACCTCGTCTGCATGCTGAAATGACCAGGCATATGCAGTTAACAGAAGACTGAATGACAGGACTGCTAAAATCATCCAAAAGTCTCCAAAAATGAGTATACTGAAAATATTCAATAGCTGACAGAGACTTTCCACTTTGGGAAATCTTTAAGGTATGATTTGGTGGACAAAGGCAAATTATTATTTTGTATCTGTTATTTCCCTATACCATCCCCCTAGGACAAGTCTCTGAGAAAAAGCAGTTAAATGTGGACTACTGTAGCTACATTACACCCAAATAAGAGATATGAGTCTTACAGGTTATTTAGTGCTGACCACTGCACTCAAAGCAATAGCCAAGAAAAATTTTGAGGGAGCACAAAAAAAAGCACATCTGTGACATTTTCACAACCAGTAATAAGAGTTATGTCATGAAGGAAGACACTTCTACCAAAAGGTATTTCTTCACTATGCCTGAAAAGGTGTGCTGTCTTCTATGCAAGCATAAATGTAAGAGCCAAAGCTGACTTAAAAATAGTTATAAAATTTGCCCTAATGCAATTATTAACTCTGGAGTTCATGGGTGAACTCTTGAAGTGAGTACTCCATGAATACTTTGAATCATATGTAAACACGTGTATTTTTCTGCCAGAAGGGATCTGCAGCATTCTTCACATTCTTAAAGAAGTCCGTAACTACCCAAAAGCTAAGATCTAAGAAACTACAGTGTTATAAATGAGTGATAAGTTCAATGACTATTTCCAACTGTTTTAGTAACTAAATAAATTTCCTCTCTGAACACATTAGTATTCTAATGAAATATACTAATGAACCATAGGTTTAATTATGAATTTGACAACATACTGACTTAAAAATGTAACTTTTGGGACAGCTCTAAATACATTCTAGATCAAAAAGGCTTAAGTTTTAAAGTATTAAAACAGTTACTTTAAGCATTTAAATAACAAATTAATTTCTAGCATATCACTCATATTCAATTTAGTTAAATCATGATATTAAATACAATTAAACTCAAGTACTAAGCACTGTTATTTCTAGGCAAAATAAGGCAATGATTTTAACAATCGCAATTAAAAAACAAATCCATTTATATTTTTTAGAATTTTAATTTAATTTTATTTTAATTTTAAATACTTGCTATAGTAGATAGCAAGTGCCTGCTATTAACACAAGAAAGCAAAATGTAAAAAGTAATAAGTAGTTTAAATTACAAGTGTCTCATGAAACACTGTGCTATACCATTAGTTACTTTCTACTTTTTGTTCATAAGTAACTAGATCAGTTCTACCCAAAGTGTGGTCTAACATCAGTGATCACTTTTTAAGTGTTTAATATTGATTTGTGATAATTATAAAAATGAGGGTAATAAGCATTCAGAAATTTTAATAGAAATTTTTCACTGCTTTAGTATTTTTAATTCACAGAAGTTTAGTCTAAAACACATTAGACTAAAAGTAAACAAACAAACAAATAAATATAACAGATTGGAGGGGGGGAAAGACCAAATTCTTTAACAAAGAGTTCAAATTATATTCTCAGATTTCAGGTGGTCCTTCCTGAAATCTGAGAGTACTCTGAGTGTGTGCTTTCAAAGAAGTAATTGAATACATTTAAATCCTACTTTACTTATTTATTTTTGTCTAAAAGAGTACTCTTTTTGTACTAGTTAACTTCTCATTCTACTAATTTGAATTCCACTTCTAAAGTTAATCACTAACCTTATACGGCTTTTAGAATCTTCATGACAGTAGAGCTGTTTCTTAAAAGAGCTTTCATTTTTGTCCTTTGGTTCTCTCAACTGTCTTTTTACTTGAACCTATGAGAAAAGCAAAATCACCTATTTAGGGCAACAATGCAACTTCACAAATGATAACTTTTCATTCACAAATGATAACTTGTTGTTCTTCCTCGAGATAAAAAAAAATTACAGAAATAAAACTGAATGAAAAGTGTAGTTCAAATACATATGCTTATTCATTCAAGTTTGCTAAACCATAACATTAATAAGTATGCCAAGCTCTAGGGAAGCAAAATAGTGAAAGACAGGCATAGAAATAGATTAAGTGCTCAAAACAGAGATATGAGCACGGATTTGTGTATATATTTGGGACTCAGAAATTAAACATCTAATTTGGGACTCAGAAATTAAATATCTAAGGATGTCATAGAAAACTTTAATGAGTAGATGTTTTATTAGTTAGTCTTAAAGAATGGGTAGGAATTTGTCTAAGAAAAAAATATTGTAGATGGAGGAAAGAACACAGTTATAAGAACAGTAAGAAATAGATGTATTTGGGGGAAAAAACAGAGCAAGAAGACAAGAAGTTGATGATGAAATACGTTAGGAACAGCCTATAAATGTCCTTGAATAAGAAAATAATTCTGCAGGCTTCAGAGAGTAAGTGAAGTTTTAAAGCAAGTAAATGAGATAAGCAAATTTGTTTTTTAGAAAAATAACTTTGGCAGTGATATGGAGAATGAATCAGTTAAGGATAGATTATAAAAACCAGGAAACCTTTTAGATCCACACTATCCAAGACAATAGTCAGTAGCCACATGTGGCTAACTAAGCACTTCAAATGTGACTTGCCTGAACTGAGATGTGCTGTAACTGAAGTATATACACAGGATTTCAAAGACTTAGAACAATTTTTTTTAAAGAATGTAAAAATTTCTCAATAACTTTTAAATTACATGGTGAAATAATGTTAGATATATTGGATTTAAAAAATCATTAAATTCATTTGACCTGTTTCTTTTTACTTTTTTAATGTGCCTACTAAAAATTTTAAATTATATAGTGTCTTACAATGTATTTCTACTGGACAGTACTGGTTAAATGACAGCATAAGGGCCTACAAAGAGGCAACAGCAGAGGAAAAAAAAAAAATTCAGGACACAGCAGAAGAAATAAACCAAGATGAGGGAGAGAAAAATGGAAAACTTCCATATGTTTCTGACCTTGGTAACTGGGGTTGTGATCTCATTAACATTTGTGGCTGGGGAAAGGGGTAAGGAATGAGGTGAGTTCAGAATCTGTTAATGCTTACTTAGATTTCTTTAGTACTCTAGATGGAGATGCACAAGTAGTTAGAAATATAGGTCTGCATTTCAATAAAGAGATCTAAGCTAGTGATGAAATTTTAGAAGCCATCTAAATATTGGTAGTAGTAGTTGAGAAGACTTAGGAAGAAAGTATACCCAGGGAACTGAAATGATCCTATGAGGAGCTCCAGAAGAGGAACAGGAGTGTAGGGAAATGACAAAGAAGACTGTAAAAAGTCAAATAATAAAACACATACACACCCAGAAGAAAAGGATGTCCCAGAAGCAAAGGAAATAGAGGGTCATCACCAGCATTACACGCAGAACACAAACCACGGAATGTGGAAATCATATTAGCCTGGAATGTCATGAGGCAGTTTTAGTAAAATAAGATGACAGAGATAAATGCTCAATGGGAGTTGAAAAGTAAGAAAGAATTGAGAAAAGCAAGATGTGTCACTCAAGATGTTTAGTTATAAAAAGAAAAATATAATGAAGTCAAGAGAAGTTAAGGTCAAAGGAAGACAGGAAGAGAATGTGAAGTATAGCTCATATGACAGTACCTTTTAAACTAGGTAAAATTAGATTAGCATTGTACCAAACTTTTTTTTTTTTAGTAGGAGTCTCATTGTGTCACCCAGGCTGTAGTGCAGTGGCATACTCATAGCTACCGCAGCCTTGAATCGCTGGGTTCAGGTAATCCTTCGACCTCAGTCTTCCAAGTGTCCAGAACTACAGGCATATGCCACCATGCCCAGTTAATATTTTGATTTATTGTAGAGATGAGGTCGTGTCAAATTGCCCTGGATGGACTCAAAACCCTGGGCTCAGGCAATTCTCTCATCTCCATCTCCCAAAGTGCTGAAATTACAGGTAAGAGCCACCATACCAGACTCTAAACTTTTAATTTAAGTAAAATACAGACTCTATCAGATAAATAAAATTTTTCATTCTAAGCAACAGAACAATATTTCACAGAAAAATATCTTTAGAAGCTAGGTCATGCTAATAAATCTGTAGCAACATACTTATTCACACACACACAGAGTATGAAAAATGGAGGCTGTTTACCAGAGAAGCCAAACTTTAATTTTTATTATCTTACACTTCTATATCTTTTTTCCAAGATATGTACTAATTTGCCCAATTACAACACGCAAATCATTTTATTTCAATTGCAGTCTTGTTTATACTTTGTATCAAGACTCATCTAGTAAAAATATGTCAAAACAAATGATAGATACCTACATTGAGAACAACAGTGCTTAAATAGTTGTACATTGCTTCCATCCCCTTTCTTACTTACATAGACCATAAAACTGGGTGGTCACAGACTAACATTACTACCTGAAGAGTTTGATTCTCTCATCAATGGCACCACATATGTATATATTGAGTACTCTCATTTTAAATTATCATTCATAACTTGTTCGTGATACTTCAAGGGATCTCTTTCTCATACATTTTACTTAAGTACTACTCTCCATTTTCTCTTCTCTTACTCACTGTCTCAGAAATTATGTTCCTATTTCCTTTTCTTTTTCTTCTTTTTGGTAAGCCAAAAACCAACATCAATACAAATCATAACAATGGCTCAGAACAAATAACATGAATAAGGTAACCAGCATTTAAGAACAAAGACATCATTTTATATTTAATTTTACTGGCTCACCTGAAAATTATAAACGTTTTTCAGGAAAACATAATTTTAAGGTATTTGGGGCTTAAGTTTTTGTAGGGGTTGGTCTTTGAATCTAACATGCTATTTCAAACGTTTAATGGAAAAATGTATTCCAAGTGTTATCCAGTTAAAAATGTTTTAGAAATACAGAAGTCCTCACAAAGATATTCTAAAAATTTAAGCATTCTGTAATTAAGACTTAATGTAAAATGTTTTTAGGGCATCAGAGATCTAAAACATTTTGTGGACTGCCATAAGGTGACCATCATGGAACATGCCCTCTCTAGAGGGGGAAAAAAGGTTCAGAATTCCAGTATCCTCATTGAAAGGTCTGAGCATGTCATGCTGCAGAAGAATAACTCACATATTAAACTGAAAGTTGAACAATTTTCAGATATATACATACTGGAAACCTATTAACGTAAAACAGCTTCAATTAACTTTACATAGTACATGCTGCAAAAAAAATCTTAGACTTACCTTAACACAACCTTCCAATGCACTGAATTTAAACACTGCCTGAAAAGGTTTTCGGTCAATAGGACATGAAGCCAGTGTCTGAAAAATGATTAACAAATTATATCTTTCAAATATTTCTTTAGGACAGATCAAAATTAAACTACACTAAATAACTTATAAATTTTCCAACATAATGGGAAACAGAAAAGTAAGTTTTTCTTCTTTCAAAGATAGAGATGAAACAGTCTGTATTATGCCACAGAGCAATAAATACCTTAAATTTATTTTATTCATTCAGACATTTACTGAATATCTCCTGTATGCTAGGTAAATGGAATACAATGATGAATAAGAGAAACAGAATCTTTGGTATTAAGAGCCTATTAAGATGTGCTGCCCAGTTAAGAATTAATAGTATAATAAAGGGCAGCTGGGCTAAAATCAGTAACTCTGTGAGATAAAGCTGGCTGTTATGCTAAATTTGGGCAACTCTAAATCAGCTGTAAAAGAAATGGCTTGGACAGGTCCCTTATAGATTTTAATATTCTATGACTTAATATTTTCCCCCAAATTAGTTATTTTGAATAGGCAGTCGTGTCCCCCATAAAAATATTTAAAATATATTAAGTATTCCACCAGTCCTCCCCTCAGCCACCTAGATGACCTCACCTAGTTTCTTATATATCCTTTTGTAGATATCCAATACATATAAATATATGTGTACCTTCTTTATAGTATAATTCATTTGTTGAACTTAATTCTGCTTTTTTCTCTTAATTATATATCTTAGACATTGGTTCATATTAGTAATTCAGAACTCCCCCGTCCCTAACAGCATGGTTTGTCAGAATAGTTTCCATTTATATTTCCTAGCATATGAACAAGGCTGAGCATATTTTCATATTTTTAAGGGCTATTAAAAGTTCCTTTTCTTTAAGTTGTCTGTTCATGCTCTTTACCTAACGTCTTATTAGGTTGCTATTTTTCAAACTGAATTGTAGGTACTCTGTATTTATTAAGGAAATTGGCTCTTTAACCACTCAAAGGAATATAAATCAACATTCTTTATTTTGATATATTTCCTGGCCTGTCAAAATTCCTCTGCATCAATTATAATTAAAAGTTTATCTGATAATACTATTAAATAATTGTATAAGAATGAGTTTATATTATTTAAATAATTTAAGATGGAGTATGTTTTCTATTATGGTAGGTAGGGAGACTGTGAAATCTGCAAAGAAAATACCTATGGTTACAAAAGTAAAACTGAATTTTAACAATTCAACTGCAATAGTCTAAAAGATTTAAGACAATAATGGAATCTAGATAAATTATATTATTCCTTAGTGAGTATGTTGTGATCTTCGTCTTTCTAGACTTTAAAACATATCAAGATATGTTTATACAAGTATGAGTAAAACAGACTATATGTGGTTCTAATCATTTAACACATTTTCACAAAGCTCATGAGTCACTTTAGGAGCAGCCAAAATATAAGCTGAGTTACTCTTTACTACTCTATTAAAAAGTGATGTTTCTTTTCCTGTTAGGTAAGAAGGCTTTGATAGGAAAATTAGAAAATGTGACCTTATTATATTAAATCAGTTCAGACAGGTAGAAGCCAGTTCAGCTTACTTTCAAGTACTATGAATTGAGGATGGTATTCCTCTTCTCTACAAAAAAATGTGATCCTTGGAAGCCTTGTTACAAGTAGCAACAAAACAGTCTAATTAGGTTAGATAATATAGTTTATTTAAAAAGTAAATTTGAGAAAGAGGAGATTCACCTCCTCAAGGTAGGAGAGGGGATCAAAGCCTAAGACACATGGCCTGGTCATAGCTCAAAGAACACATGGCCACACCACAGCTTAGCAAGGCAGTGGCCTGACAATGGCCCAGTTCTCATATTTTTAATAACTCACTACAAATAGTAATTCTAGTTCAAAGAACTCCATATCATAACTATCTACACAATTGCTTACCATATGGCATACACTGTATGAAATTGCTTAGGTTTGAAATTATATTAATGCTACATCTATAATTTTTAAAATATTTAAAAGCAAAATTTTTTTTTTTGGGGGGGTCTCTCAGGCTGGTACTGAACTCCTGGGCTCAATTGATACCGCCACCTCAGGTTCCCAAGGTACTGGGATTACAGGCATGAGCCACCTTGTCCAGTCTGAAAGTAAAATCTTTTAAGTGCTTCCTATTTTTCTAGTTTCAAGATGCATTTTTATTCCTACTTTAAAGTTAAAGTTAGATAAAATTAATAAAAATATTAAATAGTAATAAGCAAAAATTTGTTTCCTTCAATGTTTTTTGTAAAATTATTAAGGCACATATGTAGAGGTTCTGGATTCATCGTCTACCTTCACATCTTGTCTTCTGTGTAAATTTGAGCCAATTACATAGCCTTTCTGTGCCTCAGTTACTTCTTTGTGAAGAGGAGAATAACAGAACTTACCGCTAAGGTTTTTATGGGAAATAACAGGAATTAATTAATAATTCTTAGAAGAATGAATGGCATATGCTAAGTATTATGCAAGGTCTTATAAACATTAACTAGCTTAACTACACTAACAAAAAAAACTTGGTTAATTAACAAAAGACAACTGCAATATGTAAATACACATGTGAGAGATATGAGTTCTTAATGATTTTTTATTGGAACTTGCAAACTTCATGACATATATGGAAATTAAAGTATTTTATTATTTTAGTTATTTCAACCAGTGGCATTTACTAAGATCCAAAGAAAGCAATGTGCTTAAGAACTTACTCTATAGCAAAGGCATCAAATCTTTCAAAGACACTGAAATTACACAATCTCTTTTTTTTAATTAAATTTCCTCTATTGGCATCATCTAAATGGCATTCTTTCCTTAACAATTTTTAATTTGACAGTTTTAACATGAGTCATTCCAGCTAGATCTGTTTCAAATAACAGGGTTCTAGGCAAGATTTTTGCATTTTTCTTCCTCAGACATAATTGCTTTGGATTTGTCTAAAGTTTCATTTGAAGAAAAGAGTCCACTGTTATTTCTCAAAGAAGAAACAAAAAAAATTCAGTTATCCTGAATTAAATCTTCATAGCATACTTAAGAGTGATTAAAGAATAGGTAAATGAAAAAAATCAAAACATTTTTAGAAATTAAGTGGATTTGTTTTTTTGGTTAATGTATACTGTAGGAAAATTATACGAAAAAGAAAAAAGTAGTAGTAGTTGGGAAACCTACTGCCATATATCATATGATATATCTGTAAATACTTAAATTTCCTAATGATAATTTAGTTAACACCAGAAAATAAGTTAATTTTCTTTGGCTCAGGTTCAGCCATCAGAAAAATTTCTTATAGCAGAATTATCTTACCTGGTTAAGAAAAATGTAAGTCAGAAAACAAGCCATCTATAGTAGACATATTATCTTTGCTATGACTAAGAAATAATGGCAGCCATTTCTGGTCTCAGAAGAGTTAAGCAAAGCTAATGTTTTTAGTTTCACAGGAGAAACAAAAAAATTCAGTTATCCTGAGTAAAGTCTTCATAGCATACTTCAATGAAGTCTAAGAGTGATTAAAGAATAGGTAAATGAAAAACATCAAAATAGATTTTTAGAAATTAAGTGGATTTTTTTTGGTTAACGTATACTGTAAGAAAATTATAAAGTTACTTTTAACACACACTAAAGCATTAACAGATATTAAAGCATTAAGTTACACATAATGTAATAATTAAAAAGTTGTTACAGAAAAATTTTTACAAAATAGGATTTAAAAAATCATTTTGGTTGACTTAATATCCACTCAGGAAAATTTCAAAGATATTCTGGCTTTCAAAGTAAAATCTGTCACTGAAATAACTGATTTAATTTCTAAGTTGTGAGGTTTTAAAAGTTCATATTTTAAACTAATGTAGCAAAAAATTAACTATTACTCTGTTTTTAAAAAATGATTCTAGTTTTGAAGAAAATCATCCTAAAATTTTTTTTAAATACAATAAAAATATCCCTCAAGTATTAACCATTTTGTGTCTTTATATGTAACAAAAATACCCTTCAATTATTCACGTGTTTAAATTAATGGCTTTCATTTCAATAATTTTTATAAAGTATCAATTTAGTTTCATAATCAAATAGTCTAATAACATCATTTGACTTTATGATACAGCTACAAAATTAACAGAATTTGCTCACTGCTTTATAGTGCAATGTATATTAAAAAACAGAGCATATATTTCACTATGAATGCTCTGTACTAGGATATATCAGTTAAGGAGACAATTTTGATAGGAAAAAATAATCTTCCTAATGATTTCAGTAAAACATACCCTAGTATTCTGAAGCGTTGTAAATTCCCAGCTCAGACAAACCCATATTTAAATGTAAGAACAGGAAACCTTCCTTATTTGAGAATTCAGGATTCTTGATTTCTAATATTTCTTGCTTCCTGCTGCTGCTCTATCCTCAATCACATAGGCTGCCTATTGATAGCCCCTCCTAGAAAGAGAGAAGCAAGTGTAAAAGGTAAGTGCTTAAAGACTAAATCTCAGTACCACCTATGCTTATAGGTAGGTTTGCCTGTACATGGGAATCTCCAGAACATCTCTTTCGCCTACTAACAAATAGAGCATATTATATAAAATTTCAGTTCAAAATTAAATAAAGATGACCTAAGAATGCAAACCATTAGAAGCTGGTGCTCATTTTGAAGGTATTCACCAGGACCTATCCTTTTTCTTGATTATTTCAAGACACCTATCCTGGATCTACAAAGCAAGTGCTCATCTATAGTCAGCCTACATGTTCCCTACCACACTTAATCAGTTTTTTCAAGACAGTCTTTGTCAATCCACGTTATTGAAACTATGGCTCTTTATATCAGCTTTCAGAAGTGTACTCTTAAAGGACAAATAGCTGTCAGTGATAAAATTAATATCAAGTAAGAATGTTTTTCATCTAACTACCCAAAGGAAATATTCGTGTTCTCCAAAATACACTGTAACAGTTACATAGAATTACTTTTAATCTTAATTTCTTCTGACATTTAATAGTCAAGAATTCCTTTTTCTAGTATAAAAGTGCACAATTCAGTCAACTACTTTTATAAGTCATTTTACATACTCTGACATCTAAAACTAGGCTACATAGAAATACATGTTAATTTTTCTGACGTAAATAGAGTATTAAATGAAAATCTTTACATATATGCTTGAGGTAATGAATGTTCACAGTGCAAAAATATTCTTTGCCCTACCGAAGCATTTCCCAAAAAATTAATTCACAAGGTAAAAGTAATGAGATCTGGAAAAACTAGCCACAAGTTCAAGTTCTGGAGGTATTCGAAGTAGCAATCTCTCCAACCCACTTTAAGAATGAAGATAGAGAGCCCTGATCACGTACTGCACAGGTGTAATAATTAAATTAAAAAATGTATTTGACAATAGTTTATATAATATAAAAGACTGATAGTAGTGGTAGTCCATACAACTGTTCACAGAGAACTACATAACAGGGAGGTCTGGGTTAGTTCAGGAAATCTTTTTAAAAATCATAATTTGAGGAGAAACTAATGGCACCTAATCACTAGAATTATGTACAGATTTCTACTGTATAAAGAAACCTGTCTCTAAAACAGTCAATTACACAGATCTTGATTTTGTGCCATATATTATTAATAAAAAATATACTCATCTGTCTGCATTGGACACTGCTGTTCGTCTTCTTTAAGAACTATACAAGGAGGACCCAAGAAACCCAGAATTTATTTATTAAAAAACTGTGCTACCTTCAAAGTACTCTCTGTTTAATGCACTACACACCTACGGAGATGCTTTTTCCACTACTCATCGATTTTATTTTTTGGTAGAAAGCAGGATTTATTGAGAATACAGAAAAGTTCCCACAGTGGGAGGGGACCCAAGGGGGTTGCCCAAACTCATCAACTGTGATGCCTTGTAGTGTTTCTGCCATTTTTTGTTTCATCTCTTCCACATCAGCAAAATATCTCCCTTTGAGGACTCTTTCATTGGGGAAATAAAAAAAGTCGCTTGGGGCGAGAGCAGGTGAATAGGAAGGTGGGGCACATGGGTCATGCTGTTTTTGGTCAAAAACTGCTAAACACTCAGAGGCAAGGGGCAAGCATGCTGTCATGGTGGAAAAACCAGTCACCTGTTTGCCACTGTCATGTAGAAGAACCAGTCACCTGTCTGCCACAACTCGGATGGTTCTTCCACAAATCATGATGCAACCTCCTCAAAACTTCCAGATTAAAAACTTTGATTAACCTTTTGATCCAGAGGAACAAACTCAGAGGCCCACCCTCCAAAAGATAATTCTTGGGTTTTTTTGGTCCCATCTTATATGTCACCTTGGTAAGATTCTCTTTATTTATACTGTCATGAGGGAAAGCATGCTTTTGCCAGCTGTCCAAATCTCTTTGTTGTTGAGTCAGGGTCACCCAGGCTGGAGTGCAATGGCACAATTACAGCACACTACAGTCTCGGCCTCTCGGGCTCAGGCGGTTTTTCCTCCTCAGTCTCCTGAGTAGCTGGTATTACAAGCACGTACCACCACACCTGGCGTGTGTGTGTGTGTGTGTGTGTGTGTGTGTGTGTGTGTGTAGAGATGATGTCTTGCTTTGAACACCATGCTGGACTTGATTTGAACATTGCTTTTGCTAAGATGATAAGTGTTTATGTGTAATTTTCAGTTATCTAAATTTTTATACTAGTGCACAGGACAAATATTTACTACGTTGTAAATCTCCATGTTATTTTGGTTTGTATAGATTGGACCCAAATTCTCTGTTTTCTGTGTGCCTCTTTGTAAATGCTTGGTAATTAAAAAGTATCAGATTCGTCAGATACTTTTGTAGCAGAGTACAGCATTATGTGTTATGTAAAGTAAATACTAATGGATTTATTGGAAATACTCTTTCCAAAAATATAAGTGGGGCTAAAATATAAAGCGAATGTGATTTTATATTTTCCTTCAAATATGTTAAGGGAAACTTTTCTCTAAGGATTGCACATGTTTT
>NW_007023529.1:188736-226114 GCF_000164805.1 Carlito syrichta
ACACGTGTGTGTGTGTGTGTGTGTGTGTGTGTGTGTGTGTGTGTGTGTGTGTGTGTGTGTGTGTGTGTGTAGAGATGATGTCTTGCTTTGTTGCCCATGCTGGTCTCGAATTCATGAACTCAAGGAATCTTCCTGTCTTACTCCCAAAGTGCTGGTATTACAGGCATGAGTCACTGTGCCCGACCCAATTTTGAGTTCAATAACTTTACATTCTTAAGCTAAAGTTGTCAGCATTTGATTCAAAATGGATGACTAGATAAATAAGTTGAGGGAGGATAAATTTACAATAGGAAAACTAATCACATTTTTAGAAGTACTTAAAAGGAAAAATAACCCCAGTAGATATCAAGAACATCCTAATCACATATATTGCAGGTCTTCTTAAACAGAGTAAAAACTATTATATACTTTAAACATGTAATGCTTCCAAGTTTCCAAACCTTAACCCTTTAAGGGTCAAAATTCACCACTTCTTGGCAACTGTACAAACTCATAAATCCTATTTTCTTAATGTGTGTTTGTGTGTTGGAGGTATCGTTTGTAGGAAATCATAATTACAATCAATTGTTACTGCCACTGTCTGTGTGCCAGACTTCTCTAGCCTTTATCATTTCAATAACTTAAAATGTACAAACTCAGATAATCAAGATTAAACTTATGTAAGTTTAAAAACCATCAATAAGTTTAGATTCTGTTTTTACTTAGAGTATCAGCAAAATAAACAACTTTTGAACTGAACAGCTGATATACTTTAGTATACTGAATCTATACATATTTTATCAGTTCAAAGGCCTTCTTTTGTTTAATTTCAGATTCTCAGCTCTATTAGTGATGGTTTACGTTAACAAAAATATACACCATCCCTAAGTGTCAACTGTGTCTTTTTCAATATTTGATTTCTATATCATCATCATTATTTTAAAAATCAATAGGCTTATCATCTATGAGTTCCTTGAAATTAAACATTGTCACAGTGAACATGCTTAATATCAATCTGTTCAAGTGCCCCTAAAGGAGGCAATTAGGTTACGGGCCATGGAGGTCAGCACAGTTTCTATTACCCTGAATTTTTCTGCCTTAAGTAAACTGTATTCTATGACATATCTGAAGACTACAGAAGTTTAGTTACCTAAATCACTTTAAAGTCCTTATACAATTTTCTTTAAATTACCACAGAATTAAAATTTTAGACCCTGAAAAGACTGAAACTGTTACTTTGAATATAAGTATTTTAAAAGTATGAAAAATGTCAGGAATGTGTCCAAAATAAGTATACTAGAGTATAATATGCCTTAACTTTTCTAAACACTGGTTTTAGGAAACCAGTGTTTGTAAGAACTTCATCAATGCCTAAAATATTAAGGTGAAAATACATAAATGGTCCTTTTTTGGTGCTTGCTATCCATTCTGAATCACTAAACCTTGAGTACAACTATCAGAGAGCAGAGCTAAAATTCAGAAAGACATAGAAGTCTAGAAAGATGATCCTGAATGCATTTTGTTGCTTTATTATTATGCAGGTTTCCAATCACTGTAAATCTCACTTTGATTTTTACTCTTCTTCTAGAAGTAAACATATAAAATAAAAATTTAAACTATAAATCAATTTTTGCTTTTTTAAATGAAATTACTCTTTATAAGGGTATGCTGATTTTTTATTTTGCATTTATTTATTTAATTTTAGTCAGAGTCTCACTCTGTCACCTACACTGGAGTGCAATGGCACAATCAATGGCAATGGTCACTGCAACCTCGATCTTCTGGCCCAGGTAATCCTTCACTTCAGCCTCCTGAGTAGCTGGGACTACAGGTATGCGCTACCATGCCTGACCCTAGCTTTTTTTTTTTTTTTGCGTAGAGGCGAGGTCTCACTATGTTGCCCAGGCTGGTCTTAAACTCCTAAACTCAGACAATCCTTCTGCTGCAGACTCCAAAAGTGCTGAGATTACAGGCATGAGCCACCACCCCCAGCCCAATTTCTAGAAATTATTGCAACTTCAGGCTATTCCTTGAGGTATATGAAAACAAATCACTAGAGTTCAGAATCCTCTTGTATATAAAATAAACATTAACACAGTGAATTAAATGAAAAAATATATGATCCATTAGATAGACACTTATTCCTAATCCTTAAATCCAAAGTAAACCATATACCTCTCTTTTATACAGAAAGAGGTTGAAGAAAATGAGTGGATAATAATGATTTTTTAAAAAACTTGTGATTATGAAATCTGATTCTATTTGTCAAAACACTTATATGCTTAAAAATAGACCTAATTTTCATAACAGTAATAAATATTCAAATTGAAATTTTACTTTAAAGCCTAAGTGGTTTTGTTAGCCAGTATTCATTTCTAATTTATTATCGGCAATTTTATTGGTAGATGATTGCCCTCTTGTTACTGCTCAACTTTTTTTTTTTGAGTTGGAGTCTCACTCTGTCGCCCAGGCTGGAGTACAGTGGCACGCTCATGGTCACCCCAGTGTCAACCTGTTGGGCACCAATGATCCTTCCCCTCAGCCTTCCAAGTAGCTGGAACTACAAGCGTGTGCTACCATGCTTGGCTAATTTTTGATTTATTGTAGAGACAAGGTCTCACCATGTTGTCCGGGCTGGTCTCAAATCCGCAGACTCAGACAATCCACTCGCCTCGGTCTCCCAAAGTGCTGAGATTACAGGCTGAGCCACCAAGCCCAGCTGGTGTTACTGGCTCAATTTAAAGGTTTATTTAACTGCTATCTCCATTAGGGACAATGAAACAATCAGAATGTTCTGTCTATTCTCTCCTTTAAACATTAATTGCTTTTGTTTAAAGAATACCACAACTCCTCCCTGCTCACCTGGCATCATAATTTATGATAGTAGTACAGTACGTAAATACTTTCTTTTGAAAAGCAATTTGGCTTCAACAAAATGTTTATAGCCAAAGAAATAACAAAAAAAGGAAAATATTACTTGCAAGAAAGGTGTTGACTGTAATGCTATGTATATAAAGTATTTTCAACTTAAAGATATTCAACGAGTTAAAAGTATAGCTAAGTTCACTACTGTCTAGTAGAATTGAATACGTGCATAATCTAAAACCCTGCAATTCCACTTCTAGATACATACCCTAGAAAAACTTGAAGCATGTACATCAGAGTAAAGCTTATATTTGTGTGAAAGATGCACGAGGGGTGGAAAACTGTATCTACTTTATACATTCTGATTTTCCTTAGAGAAAAACACATTTTCAGATTAAGTTGAATAATCTTTGATAATCACATGGTCACCTAATATAATCTTATGAAAAGCATGTATTGAAACTGTCCATCAATCCAACAATAATCCTTCTCTATCTGAAGGAAATCCTTTTTTCTTTTTTTTCTTTTGAGTCAGGGGTCTTAGTTTTTCACCCCAGATGGAATACAGTGGCACAATCATGGCTGAGTGAAGCCTTGACCTCCTGAGCTCAGTGATCTTTCTGCCTCAGTCTCCTGAATAGCTGGGACTATAGGCGAGTGCCACCATACCCAGCCTTTTTTTTTTTTTTTTTTTACATTTTGTAGAGACAAGGTCTCGCTATGTTGCCCAGGCTGGTCTCAATCAATCCTCCCATCTTGGCTTCCCAAATGTCTGGAATTACAGGTATGATCCATCACACCTGACCCTTCTTAAAAAATTTTAATTACAAAGTAACCAAGGCTCACTATATTCATTATAGATAAAATCTTTAGGTGGATGGCAGAGAAAAATATGCATTATTTCATTAATCAATGATCCTATAAATACAGAGATTTACTAATTAACAAAATTCAAATGGATTGCATTTTCCCCAATCA
Source organism: Carlito syrichta (assembly GCF_000164805.1). Classification (NCBI taxonomy): domain Eukaryota; kingdom Metazoa; phylum Chordata; class Mammalia; order Primates; family Tarsiidae; genus Carlito; species Carlito syrichta. Next base: position 192,559 of record NW_007023529.1, read on the forward strand.
CAGGATAATACTCTTAATGTTCCTTTCTGTCAAAGATCAGTTTTAATCTACACTAGATTTTAATCTACAATAAAACAGTTTATTTGTATACTATTATGAATTCAATTGATATAACAATTTTTTTCTTCCTTCCTTTCAGAACTCAGCCACAGAGTCAACAGATAGTTATGTCCTCCTTTCCACATTATTAATGAAACTATAAGTAAAACATGGAACTCTGAAAAACCTCAATGACGAAATATGCAATTCATTTCAATATGCTTAGGGACATCAAACAATTTGAATGTAGCTAATGTTATAAATATTTTTAAGATATATCATCTTTATTAATTTTTACATGCTGACAAAATTCTCAACTCAGAAAATATAGCATGAATATGAATAACAAGTTTTTATTTATTTCAAAGGATTTGGCCCAAATACTTTATGAGTCAACATAATTTATTAAAAGTCCAAAATGTCCTGTTTCTTAATCATTCACTACCTATGAAGAACCTCAATAATATCTTTCACTCTGAAATCAGTTCATACTAAATAAAAAACAGGAAATAGAAACTGTAGTTCTAAATTCACTTCTGCCTCCTAATCTATGAGATCTCAGTCGGTTATAGAATATAAAATCTAAGTTTCCTCATCTGTAAAATGGAAGGTCAGTATTATGTCTGCTTTGGTTACTCCATAAGGTTGACATTAAGAAGAAATCAAATAACCTATGTGAAAATTCTCTGAAAAACATAAAACAAAATGCTGACAGAAGGTGTTAGTAGTAGTAAACAGATATTCTCCGAGGAAGGTCAAGTACACTGAAGAGAAATTACTACATTTCTACCAGAAAAAAAAAAATCATTTGATCTATTCTTCCCATAAAGTTTTAACTTTTTTTTTTTTTTAAAGGATGCATTTAAACTGCCTTAATTGTAAAAAAATAAAAAGTTGGCTAAAAGAAAATCAGAGTAAAACAACTGACAGTATTTGAATAATAAAAGAAAATTTGTCCAAAGTAGGAAGAAAATACATTACTGTGAAATAATTTATGAAAGGCAGTATCAACCCTTTAGACTAAGCGAAATGAAATCATGCCAGGGAATTAAAATATATTCATATATCAACTATGTTTAATACTTATTCTCAGACTTACCTCTGCCCATTTAAGAATACAAGTCATACAGAAGACATGATTACAGCTTTCAGGAAAACCAACTTCCTTCTCTAATAGACAATTAAGACATATTGGACATCTGTCAGCTTCATTATACACCAAACCAGTGGTAGAAGTATTATCTCTGTTTTCTTCACCTGTAAAGACAGCCATATGTGCTTTCAATTCTCCAGACCAAATAGCTTGTGTTTCTAGGAGTAGAGTGGACTAGATACTTTAAAATGCCCTCCAACTACAAAGTAATTAGATCTTAGATACACTGTAACATACTTCTATTGAGCCCAATACCTTCAGAATTTGCTTTCTTATAATTTTTAAGAGAATTGAAATAAATATTCACTAACTTCATTTAAAAATAAGCAATATTTACACGGTTCAAAAGTTTAAAAGTAAATTTCCCACTCAAATGTATCCCCATCCATTCATCTTTACCCAATCCAACAAGTAACAACTGCCAAGCTTCGGGTCCTTCCAAGGATTTTTTCCAAGACACAGAAAAATAAATCTTAATACATGTTCTTCCATATCCCTTTCTTCACACAAATGAAAGAACACTATACACACTGGTCTGCTTCTTTTATTAAAATCTATTGATGAATTGTAGCTTGTTTTCAATCTTTGAGAATGTCTGACAATGCTACAATGAAAAAGTAGAGCTATTTCACAATATATCTGTAGGATAAATGCCTAAAGAAATAGAACAGCTAGATCAATGTATATATACATTTGTAATAGGAATAAGTAACTGCCAAATTATTCTCCTTAAGATTTCTACTAATTTACACTCTCACCAACAATGTAATCAACATATACAAAAGTATGCATTTCTGGCTCATTAGCCAATAAAAGATACACTGAAATTTAACATAAAAATAAAGGAATGGTCAGTTGAAATATGAACAGTACATAGCAAGCAAATGGAAAAGTTGGAATTATCCTGGGACCAAATGTCCACACTAGTACTCCTATCTGGAGACTAAGCCTTAGGACCACCCCAGGTAGGAACACTTATCCTGACAAATTCCAGTATTAAGCAAAGACTTTTAAATGGGGCTCAAGTAGTCCCAGCATAGGTCTAGGAAAAAGCAAATACACATCTTCTATAGAAAAGAATACCTAAGTCAGGCTCAGTGGCTCTGCCTGTAACCCCAGCACTTGGGAGACCAAGCTAGAGGACTGCTTTGAGCCCAGGAGTTCAAAACTAGCCTAGGTAACATAGTGAGACCTCATCTCTACTAAAAAATTTTAAAAATTAGCTGAGCATGATGGTGTACACCTGTAGTCCCAGATACATAGACGGCTGAGGCAGAAGGATCACCTGAACCCAGGAGGTTGAGATTGCAGTGAGTTGTGACTGTGCCACTGTACTCCTGCCTGGGTGACAGAGTGAGCAGAAGTGGAGGAAAAAACATAAATTAGGCCTTCAGAATTCCATAGATTAAATTTATCAAATGTGAGCTCATAATCAAACATTACCAAAGCTAAGAAAATAAGCTGCCTTAAGTGAAAAGCAGTAGAAACAAATTCAGAAATCCAATGGCCTCAAATATCAAAAATTTCAAACACCAGCAGATTCAATCCAGAAGAAAAGAATTCTTGTGAAATGGAAGACAACTTTGAGGAAACTAGCTAGACTCTAGAAGACATAAAAGGAGATATAACCTGTGAAAGGGAGGCTAAGAAATAAAGTTAGAGAAAGTAATAACATTCTAATTGAATCCAGAAGAAAATTAAGGAGAGAGGCAACAAAGAGGTAATGGCTGGGAAATAGTTAAAAATATGAACCATCAGATAAAGGAAACACACTGTATGCTAAATGGGAGAAATAAAAATAATCTATGCCTAGAAGCAATAGAGCAAAACTGTACACCATAAAAGATGAAAACAAGAACTTAAAAGCAGAAAATAGGAAAAGATTGATTGTGTACAGGAGACTGACAATTAAACTGAGAAGAGAACTGTAGACAGCAAGAAAAAAAATAGAAAATAGTTAAATAATATTTTCAAAGTGCTAGGCCAGGAATGGTGGCTCATACCTATATCCCAGCACTTCAGGAGGCCAAGGCAGGAGGAATACTTGAGCCCAGGTGTTGAGGACCAACCTGGGCAATATAAATAGCCAGACCTCGTTCTCTACAAAAATAAAAATAAAAAATTAGCTTGTTGTGACAGCATGCACCTGTAGTCCCAGTTACGTGGGAGGCTGAATCAGGAGGATTGCCTGAGACCAAGAAGTTGAGGTTGAGGTGAGCTGTGATCATGCCACTGCCATCCAGCCTGGGCAAGAAAGTGTGACCTCAACTAAAAAAAACAAACAAAAAACCCTATCAATTCCAAATGATATACCCAGTAAAACTACCTTTGAATGGTTTACAAGAGGATAAAATAGATATAAAACTTAGAGTTTACTACCAATAGTACTTCATTAAAGAAACAAGATTTTATAAGAATCTTAGAAAACTCATGAGACGCTCTTATGGAAATTGGACTAGGCAACCAATTCTTGATCAAAATCCCAAATGCCCATGCCACAGGAGATAAGATAGACAAGTGGGACCTCATCAAACTGAAAAGCTTCTGAAAAGCAAAAGAAACCATCAAGAGAGCGGGGAGACAGACCACAGAATGGGAAAAAAATATTTGCCAACTCTATATCTGACAAAGGCCTAACATCCAGGATCTACAAGGAACTCAAATGTGCCAAAAGGAAAAAACAAACAAATAAAAAAGTGGGCAAGAGATATGAATGGACACTTCTCAAAAGAGGACATATGAACAGCCAACAGATACATTAAAAAATGCTCAGCCTCACCAATCATCAAAGAAATGCAAATTAAAACCACACTGAGATAACAGCTAACTCCAGTCAGGATGGCCATCATCAATAACTAAAAAACAATAGTTGCTGGAGAGGATATGGGGAAAAGGGAACACTTCCACATTGTTGGTGCAAGTGTAAACTAATATAACCTCTGCAGAAAACAGTATGGCGATTCCCAAAACATCTAAAAATCGACCTTCCATACAACCCAGCCATCCCCCTTCTGGGAATATACGCAGAGGAAATTAAATCATTCTATTAAAAAGATACCTGCACACGCATTTTTTTTTTTTTTTTGAGTTAGCATCTTACTCTGTCACCCAGGCTGGAGTGCAGTGGCATGCTCACCACCACCACAGCCTCGTCCTGCTGGCCTCAGGCGATCCTTCTGCATCAGTCTTCCAAGTAGTTAGAACTACAGGCATGCGCCACCACACCCAACTAATTTTCTGATTTATTGTAGAGATGAGGTCTCGCCAAGTTACCAAAGATGGTCTTGAACCCCTGGGCTCAGGCAATCCTCACACCTCGGCCTCTCAAAGTGCTGGGATTATAGGAATGAGCCACTGTGCCAGATCTTACATGCATGCTTATTGCAGCATTATTTACAATAGCAAAAACATGGAACCAACTGTGCTGTCCATCAAAAATGGACTGGATTAAAAAAAAAAACATGTGGTACATATACACAATGGAATATTAAGTAGCCATAAAGAAGGACAAAATTATGGACTTCACAGCAACCTGGATGGATTTAGAGTCTATCACACTCAGTAATCTATCACAGAAACAAAGAAAGGAGTACCACATGTTCTCACTCATAAGCAGACCCTGAACATTTATCAAAATACTACAAGAAAGGGACTGGCAGTAGTAGGCACTGCTGGGGGCAGGGAGGGGGAGGAGGAGGGAGGAGACACCACATGGCACATAACATCAATAGGATACCTGATCTCAAACCAGGCGAAGCAGGAGCAGGAACCAAGGGGAGGTCCAAACTTTACCTGTAAGAAGATTATTTATCTACCTAATCCTGAATTGTACCCCATATCTTTAAAATTAAAAAAAAATTTTTTTTAAGTTAAAAAAACAAGGTTTTTTTCAGAAAGAGGAAATGAGTAAAGAATAAACTGAAGCAAACACTGTCTGCATAAAATATCATCTAATTTGTGGTGTTTAAAAGAATCAAAATAATGAAACTATAACTTAAATCAAAAGTAAACCAGAGTTAAAGTGTTCTAAGGTTCTTTGTTGGCAGTGAAGATTAAATTAACTTTAGAAGGAGAAGAAATATCAATGCTAACTTTAAAACAAAAACAGAAGCAGTAACCCCTAAACCAGTAGACAGCAAAACTTTAAGCAGAAAAGGAAACAGGGCAATAAACAAAAAACCTTTATCAACCAAAAATATGACACAGGAGGAAAAAAAAGAATGTGTGTACTTTTTAGGCAGCTATTTCAGAATTTAAGAACAAAAATAAGTAAAAACCAAAAAACTCCTTGTGTATTTTGAAATGTACATAAGTGAACAGTTTGGAAACACTAATATGTTTTCAATAAACTTTATAAAAATTAAAATTACCTTCTGTATCTTCATACTCCTTATTTCCCACATTTAGGGTATATACAGTTTTCTTCTTCATTTCTCCTTAGAAAAGCGTTTCCTATGGGATGAATTATAACAGAGAATTTTTATGTTTGCCTTCTCCCAATAACATCAATTTTAAAAAACAACAATTCTAAACTGTAATTATTTTACACATTAAAGAACCCAGGACAAGCCAAGTCAATCAGTTTGTGGATAATCCAGTACTACTTTATATTCCTTGCCATCAAGAAGCACAATCTTATTGAAAGAAAAAGCCTTATGTGATTATTAAGCAACAAAACCAAAATGATCATTTCTGTGGCACAGACATAAATAAATACAACTGAAGCTTAAGCAACAGAGATCAATTTGGAATGGAGTTTTCAGAGAAGGTAATAGTTTATGCGTGTTGAGGAACTTAAGGTATTTGAGGAGCAACATACCATGGAGAAATAAAATAGCATTTAGCTAGGCCAATCTGACAAGAACAAGAAGAGTGAAAGTACGCATCTATTGAGGAGGGGTAGGCATGCAAGCCAAGAACTTCATCTGAAAGATCACAGTGAGGGGCAACACAAGAAATAAACAACAATGTAAATCTAGTAGGGCTAGATTACATGATCTCTAATGATTAACTGAGAAGCTTAGATTCAATCTTAAAGATTCTTCTGAAGAACAGTGATTAAAAAGTGATGTAGGCCGGGCTCAGTGGCTCAGCCTGTAATCCCGCGCCTTGGGAGGCTGAGGTGAATGGACTGCCTGAGCCCGCGGGTTTGAGACCCGCCTGGGCAACTTGGCGAGACCTCATCTCTACAATAAATCAAAAATTAGCTGGGTGTGGTAGCGCGCGCCTGTAGTTCCAGCTACTTGGAAGGCTGAGACGAAAAGATTGCCGGAGCCCAGCAGGTCGAGGCTCCGGTGGCTGGGAGTGGCCACTGCACTCCAGTCTGGGCAACAGAGTGAGACTCCAACTCAAAAAAAAAAAAAAAGTTTTTAAAAAACTTTTTTAAAAAAAGATCACATGCCAGTAAAGTACAGAATGGATTACAGTGGGAGTAATTAACACAGAAATTTGCATAGCTAGAGTAACTGCCTATGTAATGAATTAGAAAAGTAAGAAATAAGAGTTGAAGAATTTCTACGATTTGGTGAGCAACTATAGGGAAAGAGTCAAAGAATATTCTGGCCTAAAAGACTAGGACAATGGTGATTATAAGAGGCAAAAATGAGAAATGTGGGAAAGGGAGTTAATTTGGTAGTCAAAAGGAAGAAACTTGTGAGGTAAAATTATTTTTAAAATCAACTCTAACTACTCCTTGATTTGATGCAAGACATATGATGGTAATGACAAGTCTAAATACATTTTGAAATATCTAGAAACCCCCAACTTCATCAGTTTTGATTCTCCCATATGTATCTTAATTAACTGTCTTATTACCTTCTAATATAATTTACACATGGTAGTTTCTACATTAAAGGTATGAACTGTCCAGGAAAATTTCTTATTTGGTTAAATAGAGCAAAATGCAAAGTCCCACCTTTGGTTTAAACATTAACTGCAAAAGCAGAAGATAAGAAACTCTGGGGCAGGGAGATGGGATTGGCAGTAGTGGGAATCTTCCTGGGGAAGGGAGGCACATACCTCATCAACAAGGGTACCTGCACAATGAATATTTGTATACCTAACCCTGAAATGTACCCTATAATTTTAAATTAAAAAATTTTAAAAAAAAACAAAAAGAGAGAGGGAAAAAAACTCAGTAGCACATGTAGAAGGATTTTAAGGTTATAGCAGATTAAAAGCTCAAAATGAGTCAGTATTTAAATAACCAATCAGTCTTAATAAAAGTAGAGTGAAGAAAACTTCCCAGTAGTAGTCTACATTTCGAACACTTGTTTTAGTTCTAGTGTAAACTAATTTGTTTTAGATACAGTCTTTAAGGACAAATAACATAATGATAAACATCCAGAGAAAGTGACTAGAATGGTGACAGCCCTAAAAGCCCTATCATATGCAGAAAAGTAAAGTAGTAAAAATGCTTAAAAACAGAAAGCTTAAGAAGAACATTAGCAGTTATTTTCAAATGGAATGGACTGTTTTGAAGGGTGTTAGACTAACCTATTGATGAAAGTATTCAAGCAGAGGCCAGATATAACCTCTTGTGGGATTTTTTTAACTCAAAGATTTAGTTGAGTAATATATGCCTATTAAATTATAGGCAATCCTCTATGTACAACACTGAACAAAAGAGACAGAAATCTCTGTCTTTACATTCTAATGGGGTGGACAAAACAAACAAAATAGTAAGTAAAATATCTAGTATGTTAGATGTTGAGAAGTATTATGGAGAACAATTAAAAACATGCCAGGTACGGTGGCTCACATCTGTAATCCCAGCACTTTGGGAGGCCGAGGCGGGAGGACTGCTTGAGCCCAGAAGTTTGAGATCAGCCTGGACAACAAAGAGAGACCTCGTCTCTACAAAAAAAAAAAAAAAAAAAAAAAAATTACAGGCACAAAACTGTAGTCCCAGCTACTCAGGAGGCTGAGGCAGAAGGATTGCCTGAACTCAGGAGTAGAGGTTGCAGTGAGCCGTGATCATGTCATTGCACTCCAGCCTGGGTGAGAGTGAGACCCCAACTCAAAAATAAAACAAAACAGTGTGGCTAATAAGGAATGAAATAATGTGGAAGATGTTTCATACAGTGTGGTTAGGGAAAGCCTCTGTGATAAAGTGACACCTGAATTGCCAATCTGAAACAAGCAAGGGCATTCTATGGATATCCAGTGTTTCCAGGCTGAACATTCTCAGCAAAGAGAACAGCTAGTATGAAAGTCCTAAGGCAGAGAGGAGCATGTCTGGTACATTCAAGGAACAATCAAGAGATGAGTGTGATTAGAATAGAGCAGAAGAGAGGAAAAGTAGTAGATGAAGTCAAAGAGGTAATAGAAAACAAGATCATGCAGGACCTTCTAGGCTAAGGTGAGACTGGCTTCTCTGAGTGACATGGGGCCACTATATAGTTTTGAGCAGAGGAGACAAGGAAAAAAGTAGAGGCCAGAAAGACTACTGCAATTATCTGGGGGCCGACAGGCTTGTTCTACAGTGGTAGCAAAGGTGCTGAAACATGCTTAGATTTCAGATGTGTTTTGAAAATACAGCCATCAGGATTTGCTGGTAAATTGAATGCAGTGTTTGGTAGACTGCAAGGACCTAGGATAACTCTAAAGTATTTTAAACTGAGCAACCAGAATGATAGGCTTGTTTAGAGAGATTACTATTAAAAAAATTCAGATACATAGATGAGTACAGCCATTATGGAAAACAATGTGAAATTTCCTCAAAAAACTAACAGTAAGTCAGTCGCAATAATGTGCACCAGTAATCCCGGCTACTCAGGAGGCTGAGGCGGAAGGACCACTGGAGCCCACAAGTTCAAGGCTAGTCTGTACAATGCTGCAAGATCCCATATCAAGACAAACAAAAACCCTAAAAGCGATAAATAAATATCTCAGGCACCACCCACACTTAGTGAATCAGAATCTACCTTTTATCAAAATCTGTACAAAATTCCTATGTACAATAAAGCCAGAGAAGCTCTGCTGTTGACAATTTCAATCAACTTAGTTAATTTTAAACTAAACCAATATAGTTTATTTTAAAGTCATATTTTACTATGTAATTCATAATTAAGTATAATTTTTATATGGATCCAACAATTTCACTCAAAGCATATATCCAAAAGAAAGGAAATCAATACATTGAAGAATTATCTACAATTCCGTATTTATTGTAGCACTATTTAACAGTCAAACTATGTAATCAACCCAAGTGTCTATTAATGGATGAACAAAGAAATGTGGTCTACATACACAATGAAATATTATTTAGCTATAAAAAGGAATGAAATCCTGTCACTTGCAACAACATGGATAAAACTGGAAGGAAGTATATTAAGTGAAATAAGCAAGGCACAGAAAGACAAATACATGTTTTCACTCACCTGTGGGAGCTAAAAAACTGAATCTCATGAAGACAGAGACTAGTGGTTACCAGAGGCAGGAAAGAGTAGGAGGGAGGAGGGAATGAAGAGAAGTTGATTTAATGGATTGAAAAATACACTTAGATATTAGAAATAAGACCTAGTGGCTCAGCCTGTAATCCCACGCCTTTGGGAGGCTGAGGTGAGTGGATTGCCTGAGCCCGAGGGTTCGAGACCCGCCTGGGCATCAAGACCTCATCTCTACCATAAATCAAAAAATCAGCCAGGCGTGGTAGCGCATGCCTGTAATTCCGGCTACTCGGAAGGCTGAGGCGGAAGGATCGCCGGAGCCCAGCAGGTCGAGGCTGCGGTGGCTGGGAGCAGCCACTGCCCTCCAGTCTGAGTGACCGAGCGAGACTCCAACTCAAAAAAAAAAAAAAAAGAAAGAAATAAGACCTAGTATAGAATCAGTAGGATGACTGCAGTAAATAATCACCTACTGTATGTTTAAAACAAGCCAGAAGAGAATAATTTGAATGTCCCTAACATAAAAATAAATGTTTAAGGTAATGGATACCACAATTACCATAATTTGATCATTACACAGTATATGAATTTATTAAAATACCAAATGTACCCCCAAAATATATACATCTGTTATTTATCAATACAATTATTTTTAAAAATTCAGATAGTCACAAGTTACCTTCCTTGCTATTCATGCAGAAAGACAGCATCAATACCACCTGGGAGCCTGTTATAAATACAGGATATCGCAGGCACCACTCATACCTAGGTAAATCGGAATCTGCTTCTTATCAAAACCTGAACAAAATTCATATGTACAATAAAGTCTGAGAAGCACTGCTCTTGACAATTTCAATCAACTGAGTTAATTTTATGCTAACCAATTTAGTTTATTTTAAAGTCATATTTTGCTACATGTAATTTATAATTAAGTATAATTTTTATATGGGGAAATTTATACTATCTTGCCCATTATCCTAAACAACTGAGAATAAAAATATTTAAGTTGGAATTCATTCAATGTGATAAAATGTCAGTTTGAAAATTAACACAATATTTTAAAAGCCTAAAAGACGGCCAGGAGATATAATACAAAATCCATTTATGTAGCTCAATTAATTTGTGTCCTATATGATAGTCTAATCTATGCTATTTTTATATTTCCTCCTTTAATAAAACTAAACTTATATTTATATATAAATTATAATTTATAATTAATATTTTAAAGCTGAATGTGGTAGATTACTCCTGTAAATCAGCTACTTAGGAGGATAAGAAGAAAGGATCCCTCAAGCCCATTAGCTCAAGTTCAGCATGGGCAACATAGTGAGACCTCATCTCTAAAAGAAAGAAATTATAATTACTATTTTACAATAAATACATTCATATAACAACTCGAACAGAATGACCTAATTTTAAAATTCTATTTATCATATAAGAAGTCAGGCTGGGCACACCGGCTCATGCCTATAATCCCAGCATTCTGGGAAGCCAAGGCAGGAGGGTTGCTTGAGTACAGAAATTTTGAGACCAATCTAGGCAACACAGCAAGACCTCGTCTCTATAAAAATACCAAAAAATTAGCCAGCCATAGTGGTATGCACCTGTAGTCCCAGTTACTAGGAAGGCTGAAGCAGAAGGATCACTTGAGCCCAGATTGTGCCATTGCACTCCAGCCTGGGCTACAGAGTAAGATCACAACAACAAAAAAAAGCCACTAAAATTTTGAATTTGGAATGATAAAAAGCACAGGTACAAATTAGTTTTTAGAAACTCAAAACTCACTTTCCCACAGAAATCCTGGAATATATGGGAGTGAGTTTCCTAGATCAACCACACAACAGTGCTGCCCAACAAGGAATTATCCTATCAAGTACCTGAAGTATGGAGAGTACATGTGAGAAACTAAATTTTAAATTTCAGTGAGGTAAGAATCGATTTAAATTTAAACAGCCAAATGTACTACTGGCTACTATCCTGCTATTAAAAATATATTTAATAGCTGCACTGCTATTGTACGGTTCAGCTATTAAAAAACTGTTTCAAGGTATATCTGGGAAACTAAAAACTATATTGATTCATATAGCTAAGGTCCTCAGAGAATCCACAGTAACTCCAGGAACCTCTCTCAGAAAGTCTATTCCTCTTTATCTCCAGTCCTCTATTCAAGACAAAACAGTCCCCAAATCCAACCCTCCATTCAACACAATCTGATTTTTAAAAAGAGGGGGCATAAAGTTAAAGCATTCTGAGTAGCATGTTTCAGTGATTAATGAGTTGGGCTCTAGGGCAAACCTGTGCTTATGATATTGTCTAGCAAACATTAGCATTCATACTACCGTGCAAAATAAGCATTCATATGTTAACCATTACTATTAATGCAGGATCTTCTACCCTAATCCCAGTCTTAAAACCATTAAGGTCCCCCTACTTATTTACCAAAAAATTTGGTCTTCCCTCAAAGAATGAGATTCCCTTGAAGAAACCATAAACACGGCTATTTTTAAACTGATGTCTAGGGAGGATTGATTACTACCTATTATTATAGGTCAGTGGTTAAAAATCCAGTTACTTTTTCCCCTTCTGTTCCGATAACTTTGGTAGAGGTTTTTGCACACAAAGTTCTGTTGCACCACAACCATGTTCATTCCTTTCCATTTTATTTCTAGCAACAGTTTTAATGCGACCTCAACTTTATAACTATCAACAAATAATAAAACAGATGAGCCGGGCTCAGTGGCTCAGCCTGTAATCCCGCACCTTTGGGAGGCTGAGGTGAGTGGATTGCCTGAGCCCGCGGGTTCGAGACCCGCCTGCGCAACTTGGCGAGACCTTATCTCTACAATAAATCAAAAAATTAGCCGGGCATGGTAGCGTGTGCCTATAGTTCCAGCTACTTGGAAGGCTGAGGCAGAAGGATTGCCGGCGGCCAGCAGGCGAGGCTGCGGTGACCAGGAGTGGCCACTGCACTCCAGTCTGGGTGACAGAGTGAGACTCCAACTCAAAAAAGAAAAAAAAAAAAAAAAACTGAGATGGATATGAAACTCAAAAAACTTTTAACCATGTTTGTTTTGTTGACTTCATCTACATGCACTGCTTTTAGTTATTTCACATTAGTCCCTGGAATTACTTTATAGTTCAGTTTCTGAAAAGATTACCAGTGATTCAATTGCTTGTTAGCAATTGATCAACAATAGTAATTTCTAGGAATCTTTCATATTCAATTTCTCCACTCTGGACTTTATATTCAGACAAGGGCTTACTGTCCAAACACCATTCACTGATGAACAAATAATCCTGTAAATTTTCAGATAAGCTGAAAATTAAGAAGCTGAAGTCACCCACACTTATAAGTCTTATAATAAAATTAGTTTCATACAAAAATACAGAAAGTAAAGATATGCTTTTGTGCAGTGTCTTCAACACCAAGTGACTGCCAAAACAGTCCATAATAATGAAGCATGTCATGTCATATTATGCTCTATAATGATGAATAGCTTAATTATTGAATCAAATCATTTTTAAAAGAGTAAAGTGAGCACCATAAAAATGAATGAAATCGGCAACCCCTTCAGGTCCCCTCCACTGTGGGAGCTTTTCTGTTGTCTCAATAAATCCTGCTTTCTATAAAAAAAAAAAAAAGAATGAATTCATGTCCTTTGTAGCAATATGGATGGAGTCCTAAGTAACTGTTTAACAAACAGAAAACCAAACACTACATGTTCTCACTTATATGTGGGAGCTAAAAGTCACAGAGATGGAAATAAAAGACACTGGGGATACCAATAAGGAGGGACAGGAATTAGGGCTCAGAAACTACCTACAAGGCACAATGTTCACTATCTAGGAAATGAGCTACCTGAAACCCAATCCCCACCACCTCACACTATGTCCATATACAGCAAGCATGTGCGTGTACCCCCTGAATCTAAAGTAACAATATAAAAATGGTAAAGATGAATCACTGTGAGTGTCTTTAGCAGAAACTGATGGCCCACTGGGACAGAGAAATCTTTATTTATATTAGTGTTTAGCTTAAAAATAAGTATGCATTTTTGGTGTGTGTGTGTATATGTAAATAGTGTGATATTTGTCAGAGAACTAATACCCACTGGCAAATAAACAGATCTTTCTATGCTACAAAAATAAGAGTAAAGTGAATAAAGAATAAAACTTTTTCAAAGTGAAAGGCAAGGCAGAAATCCTTAGGCACACAACAGAAACTGAACTTAAAATAGGACAAATTTTTCACAGGTAATACAATTATTTGAGAAATTCACTTCTTAAAGAGAAATTGATTTTCTTAGTTTCTTCTTCATTGACAGCTGCACCATCTCCTCAACAAGATTTGTACTGTGGCATGCAGAAGGATCACATATATATTGAAAAAAATTATAAAATGTAATTGACAAACTGTATTTAATATGATTCAAGTTGTCACTACATTCAAAAATAGATAAAAAGTGAAATCAGGAGGTCCAGTTCTGGGTAAGATGGAATAAACATACTCCACCCTTGTTAATCACACTGAATGAAACTATAAAACTATGACAGAATGCATGGAGCAGCTATCTGAAGACTCACAAGTAAATAATGGCAACTGAACAGTGGAAGAGACCAGAATCTAATATATCATCCAACTGACAATAAGTGTACCACTTTTTCCCCACCCAGAATCACCCAGCTTGGGCTTAATGGAGCCTGAAACCTAGAAAGTAGCACTAGTAACAACAGAGAGAGCTCTAAGAGAATCCCTTTAACTCTAAGAAGTGAGAAAAGGATCTCCCAATGTTCAAAAAGAGTAGAGAAAATTGTTCCTATTTTTTCTATTCTTTATTCCTCATGTTCCAGTTCCCAAGCAATCTTGTGGTGGTAGTGACTGCAACAGTGGCATCAGCTTCAAACTCAGAGAGAGGAACCATCCTCCCAAATGAAGGAATGAATGCTAGTCCTGCCTCATTATCTCCTATCTTCCTGTCACTAGGATTCAGACACAGTTGTGAGAAATAGAGTAAATTAAGACCAAGCTTTCTGGCTAAAGGACATAAAAGGAAGTTCCAGGCATCGAGATAATACCATAGATATAACAGAAAGGAAAGAATTTGAGAAAGTAACAGTAAGCTATCCATGAACCCCCTGGCTCACCCGAGCTGCACACATATGGATCTAATCCTAAGCAGTATATCACAGACTCTGAAAACTAAAATATGAGATAAAGTCCCACGCAGGTCACAGACTAGCTATTGGGTAGTACACACGGAAAGAAGACAAAGAGTACTGTAAAAGTTATGAAAACAGAACTGAGATTAAAACTACAATCTAAAGAAAGCTGGTTAGAACTTGTGACCTGAACCCAACTGAATCAACTGTCTGCAAAAACACCACCATTCTCCATAGCACTTTAACAAAAGTCAAAGGATCATAACAATGTTCAAAATGTCAAGGACAGGCCAGGTGCACTGGCTCACATCTGTACTCCCAGCACTTTGGGAGGCTAAGGCAGGAGGACTGCTTGAGCACAGGAGTTCAAGACCAGCCTGGACAACATAGCAAGACCTTGTCACTACACAAAAATTAGCCAGGTGTGGTGGCTTGCACCCGTAATTCCAGCTACTCAAGAGGCTGAGGCAGAAGGACTGCATGAGTCCTGGAGGTCAAGCCTGCAGTATGCTGTGATCATGCCACTGCACTTTGGGCTGGGTGACAAAGTGAGACCTTGAATCAAAAAAGAAAGTCCAGCCACGGAAGGCTGAGGCAGAAGGACTGCCTGAGCCCAGCAGGTTGAGGATGCGGTGGCCGGGAGCGTGCCATTGCCCTCCAGTCTGGGTGACAGAGTGAGACTTCCACTCAAAAAAAAAAAAGAAAGTCAAGAACACAATACAAAATTAATGGGTATAGAGAGAATTTTAAAAACATCATTCTCATGGGGAAAAAAATTTAACAGAAAACCAACACCAAGATGACACAGATGTTAGAGTACTGGGTGAATTATCTACCAGGTGGACATTTTTTTCCCGTTCTTTTCTTTTTAGAAAGTAGGATTTATTAAGAGGACAGAAAAGCTCCCACAGCAGGAGAGGACGTGAGGAGGTTGCCCTGGATAACGTTTTTAAAGCAGGTCTAAATATGCTCCAATAAGTATAAACAAATACTTCTGAAACAAATGGAAAGTTAAAACATCATAGCAAAGAAAAAGAAAATATAAAAACCCATCAAATGGAAATATTAGGACTGAAAAATTCAAGAATTGAAATAAAAATAAACTGGACAGATTCAACAAAATGGAAAGTGGTTCACGTCTGTAATCCCAGTATTTTTTTTTTTTTAGTTGGAGTCTCACTCTGTCACCCCGACTGGAGTACAGTGGCATGCTCCCGGCCATCGCAGCCTCAACCTGCTAGGCTCTGGTAAGCCACCCAAATAGCCGGAACTACAGGCACGTGCTACCACGCCTGGCTAATTTTTGATTTATTGTGGAGATGAGATCTCGCCAAGTTGCCTGGGCGGGTGTCGAACCCATGGGCTCAGGCAATCCACTCACTTTGGCCTCCCAAAGCACTGGGATTACAGGCTGAGCCACCAAGCCCCGCCTATAATCCCAGTATTTTGGAAGGCAGAGGCAGCAGGATTCCTTGAGCCCAGGAGTTTGAGACACGGTTTGGGCAACATAGTGAGACCTTATCTCAATAAAAAACTTAAAAAGTTAGCCAGGTATGGTGGCACATGCCTGTGGTTTCAGCTACTTGGGAAGCTGAAGCAGAAGGATTGTCTAAGCCCAGGAGGTCAAGAATGCAGTGAGTCATGATGGTACTCCAGCCTGGGTGACAGAGTGAGATCCCAACTCAAAAAAGAAATGAAAGAGTTAAGAGTCAGTGAACTTGGAAATAAATCAACAGAAGTTACCCAATCTCAGAAACAAACAGGAAAGTATTGAAAACAAATTATTATGACTTCAGGAACCTGTAAGGCAATACCAAAACACTAATATTCATGTCAGAAGTCCAAGGAGAAGAAAATGATTGAAGAGAGGAAAAAAGAAGAGGCCGGGTTCGGTGGCTCAGCCTGTAATCCCAGCACTTTGGGAGGCCAAGGCAGGTGGATTGTCTGAGACTGAGGGTTCAAGACCAGCCTGGGCAACTTGGCGAGATCTCATCTCTTCAATAAACCAAAAATTAGCCGGGTGTGGTAGCACACGCCTATAGTTCCAGCTACTTGGAAGGCTGAAGGGGAAGGATCGCCGTAGCCTAGCAGTTCGATGCTGGGGTGGCTGTGAGCATGCCACTGCACTCCAGCCTGGGTGATGGAGTGAGACTCCAACTCAAAAAAAAAAAAAAAAGAAGAAGAAGAAGAAATACCTGAAAATCTTCCAAATTTCACAGAAAGACACAAACTTCTATATCCAAGACTCATGAACCACAGATACAACAATCCCAATGAAATCCATGCCTAGATACATCAGAGTCAAACTGCTAAAAATTACAAAGGAAAACTTTGAAAGCACCTCCCAATAAACAATACATTATTAATGAGGGGAGGGGGCTTAATTATTTGAATCACTGGTGATTTCTCATCAGAAACCACACAAACCAGAAAAAGTAGAACAAATTCCTAATGTGTAAAAGTAGAAAAGAATTGCAAAACTAAAATCCTCTGCATAGCAAAAATATCCTTCAGAAATGAATGTGAAATAAAATACACTATAAATTAAAGAAAAACGACAGAAATTATTGGCTAATTCTACAAAATTCCTAAATGAAATTCTTCAGTCAAAAGAAATGGAAAACTAGCAATGATGGAAGAGCAACAAAATCAGTAACTATTTGGATATATAGTAATTAATTGTTCTCATCTTGAAAGCTTTAAAATATGTTTAGCTCTAAAAGCAGATATTTACAGCACTTTCTGATAAGATTTCCAACATAGGCATACCACAAATATACTGCAGATTTGGGTTCAGACCAGTGCAATAAAGTAAATATCACAATAAAGTCACACAAACTTTTTGGCTTCCAGAGCACATAAAAGTTATGTTTGCATTATACTATAGTTTATTAAGTATGCAATAGCATTATGTCGAAAAAATGTATTTACTTCAATTGAAAGACACTTTATTGCTAAAAATGCTAGCAGTCATCTGAGCCTTCAGTGAACTGCAATCTTTTTTGCTGGTGGAACATCTTGCCTCACTCAGTGTTAATACCTGTTGACATATCAGGATAATGGTTGCTGAAGGGTAGGAAGGCTATGAAAATTTCTTAAAATAAGACAACAATGAAATGTGCCACATTGGTGAACTCTTCCTTTTACAAAAAATTTCTCTGTAGCATGCAATGCTATTTGATAGCATTTTACCCACAGTACGACTTATTTCAAAATGGAAGTCAATCCTCTCAAACTCTGCCACTGTTTTATCAATTAAATTAATAAATTATTCTAAATCTGTTGTTGTCATTTTTTTTTTTTCTGAGTTGGAGTCTCACTCCATTGCCCAGGTTGGAGTGCAGTGGCACTCTAATGGTCACACCAGCGTCCACCTGCTGGGCTCAGGAGATCCTTCTGCCTCAGTCTTCCAAGTAGCCGGAACTACAGGCGTGTGCTACCATGCCTGGCTAGTATTTTGATTGATTGTAGAGATGAGGTCTTGCCAGGTTGCCCAGGTTGTTCGCAAACCCTTGGGTTCAGGCAATCCCCTCACCTTGGACTTCCAAAGTGCAGGGATTACAGGTTTGAGCCACTGCGCCTGGCCTGTTGTTGTCATTTTAATGATGTTCACAGTATCTTCACCAGGAGTAGATTCCATCTCAAAAAAATCACTCTTTTCATCCATATGAAGCAACTCCTTGTCTGTTCAAGTTTGATTATGAGTTGCAGCAATTCAGTCACATCTCCAAGGATCCACTTCTAATTTTAGGTTTTTTTGGTTTTGTTTTTAGTCAGTCTCACTGTGTCGCCCAGGCTGGAGTGCAGTGGCATGCTAACGACCACCACAGCCTTGACCTGCTAGGCTCAGGTGATCCTTCTGCCTCAGCCTTCCAAGCAGCTGGAATTACAGGCATGTGCCACCACGAAGTCTCGTCAAGTTGCCCAGGCTGGTCTCAAGTTCCTGGGCTCAAGCAATCCTCTTGCCTCAGCCTCCCAAAGTGCTGGGATTACAGGCAAGAGCTACCAGGTCTGGCTATTTTTTTTAAACTACATCTGCAGTTCCTTCTCCCACTGACGCCTTGAACTCCTCAAAGTCATCCATGAGAGTTGGAATCAACTACTTCCAAACATCTGTTCATGTTGATATTTTGATCTCCTCTCATAAATCACAACTGTTCTTAATGGTATATAGAATGGGGAATCCTTTCAAGAAGTTTTTCAATTTACTTTGCCCAGATCCATCCAAGAAATCACTATCTATGGCAGCTGTGGCCTTACAACATGTATTTCTTAAAGAATAAGACTTGAAAATCAAAATTACTTCTTGATCCGTAGGCTGCAAAATGGATGCTGTGTTGGCAGGCAAGAAAACAACATTCATCTCTCCTTGTGCATCTCCATTAAAACTCTTGAGTGACTACATGCACTATCAATGAACAGTAATTATTTTGAAAGGAATCTTTTTATCTGAGCAGTAAGTGGGCCTCAACAGTGAGCTCAAAACATTCAGTAAACATGCTATAAACAGATGTGCTATCATCCAAGCTTTGTTGTTCCACTTATGAAGCATAAGCAGAGTAGATAGCATAATTTTTTTTTTTAGTTGGATTCTCACTCTGTGGCCAGGCTAGTGTGAAGCATCACGGCCATCACAGCCTTGATCTGCTGAGCCCAGGTAATCCTTACACCTCAGCCTTCCAAGTAGCTAGAACCACCATGTCTGGCTAATTTTTTTGATTTATTACAGAGACAAGGTTCACCAAGTTGCCCAGGCTGGTCTCGAACCCCTGATATCAGGCAATCCTCTCACCTTGGCCTCCCCAAATGCTGGGATTACAGACTTGAGCCACCACGCCTAGCCCACATAATTCTTAAGAGCTAGAATTCTCAGAATAGTTAATGAGCACTGCTTAAAGTCACCAGCTACATTAGCGCTTAACAAGGGCAATGACTTCTCATTTCTAGCTATGAAAGTCCTAGATGGCATCTTTTTCCAATATAAAGCTGTTTTTGCCTCTACTGAAAATCTGTTTAGTGTAGACACCTTCATCAATTACTTTAGCTAGGTCTTCTGGAAAACCTGCTGCTTCCCCTTGTACTTTTTGGTATGGAGATGGCTTCTTTCCTTAAATTTCATGAATCAACCTCTGCCAGCTTCAACCTTTTCTTCTGCAGCTTCCTCACCTCTCTTATTTTTTATAGAACTGAAGACAGTTAGGGTCTTAATATGGATTAAGTTTTGGCTTAAGGGAACGTCATGGCTAATTTGACCTTCTATCCACATCACTTAAACTTTCTCCACATCAGCAATAAGGCTGTTTTGCGTTCTTATCATGTGTTCACTGGAGTAGCACTTTTAATTTCCTTCAAGAACTTTTCCTTTGTATTCACAACTTGGCTGTTTGGTGCAAGGGGTCTAGTTTCTGCTGTATCTCAGCCTTCGACCCACTTTCCTCAGTAAGCTTAATCATTTTTTAGCTTTTGATTTAAAGCGAAAGATATGCAATTCTTCCTTTTACATGAACAATTACAAGTCATTGTAGGATTATTAATTGGCCTAATCTCAAAATTGTCTTATCTCATGATATAGGAAGGCCCATGGAGAAGGAGAGAGATGAGGGAGCAATGGAGCAGTCAGAACACACACAAATTTATCAGTTAAGTTCACCATCTTATATGGGCACAGTTAGTGGCACCCCCAAACAATTATAATAGTAACATCAAAAATCACTGGTCACAGATATAATAATAATAGAAAATTTTGAAATACTGCAAGAATACCAAAATTTGGCACAAAGACATGAAGTAAGCACATACTGCTGGAAAAGATGTCAAACCTGCTCGACACAGGGTTGACACAAACCTTCTATTTGTAAAATATGTATTATCTGCAAAGTGCAATAAAGCGAATCACAATAAAATGAGGTACACCTATATATGGAGAGGTAACACAAGACAATTACAACATAAAGGAAGAAGGGTTAAGGGACCTACCTACATAGTGGTAAGGTTTCACTTCAAGTGGTAAAATATTAGGCTGATGCATAAGTTTGTAGCATTTGTTCTGGGTATGGCAACACTACAGTGCTGGGAGCTTACCATTTGTCATTTGGAGTGACAATGTTGTGCCTGTGAATATGTATTGCATTTTGCAGATTTAAAGAAAGTTAGTGTTATTTGTGGGCTAAAAAAGATGGAGTGTCAAGTGCAAAAAAAAGAACGCTTCCAACATATTCTTCTGTTTGAGTTTAACAGAGAAGTAAAGGCAGCGGAGGCAGCTCGGAACATTTGTACTGTGTACAGAGAGAATACCTTTAGGGAAAGCACAGCAAGAAAATGGTTTTGTTGTTTCAAAGAGGGCCACTGACCTGAGTGATTCTCTATATTCATGAAGACCATCGGGCTTTGATGAAGACTGTTTAAATGTTTTACTCCACAATGATCCATGTCAGTCAACCCAAGAATTGGCAAATGTGATGAACTGTGACCAGTCAACCATTGTGCAATATTTGCATTTCATGGGCAAGTGAAAAACGCTATTAACTTATGCATCAAACCAACAGATAACTCAATCAAGACAGCCCTGATCCATCAACTTCTAACATACCACCAGTATTCCTCCTCCCTAAAACAACTAATAGGAAAATGAAATTAAATTTTAATAAGAGACCAGTTGTCAGTGTCTCAGGTTAAAAAAACAAAACAGGGCAGTGATTGATAAATTAACAAAATTAAAAAGTTGTGAAAGAATATGTATTAACAGTCAATTTTTGGGAGGCCAACTCAGACCATAATAATGTTTTTAACTCTCCTAAATGTAATCTTACTACAAATGCAACACATTGTGAACTATCTTTTCAAGTGACACCTAACTGGGCTAGGTTTGGTGCTTCAGTTTGTAATCCCAGTACTTTGGGAGGCTGTAGTGAGTGAATTGCCTGAGCCTGTGGGTTCGAGACCAGCCCAGGCAATTTGGCAAGACCTTGTCTCTACAATAAATCAAAAATTAGCTGGGCATGGTAGCATGCACCTGTGATTCCAGCAACTTGGGAGGCTGAGGCAGAAGAATTGACAAAGCCCAGCAGGTCAACGCTGGGGTGGCCATGAGCATGCCACTACACTCCAGCCTGGGTGACTGAGTGAGACTCTAACTCTAAAAAAACAAACAAACAACATTAACTGGTCAGTCTTCTGTGTTTACCATGACTTTGTCAATCTTCACTAATAAGTGACAGAATTTGATATCATAAAGTACATCAGTAAGATAGGTTATTGAGAAAGAGAACAAGAGTAACGAGTCAGCTCATCTCAACAAGTAACTATTCTAAAATGTGATAATTCAGAGAGGCCTTACAAGCCCATGCCAAAGAAATAACCCTGATAGTAATCCAAGTTCCTTAAAGCTATATTAAAATAGTCCCCAAGCCGGGCTGGGTGGCTCAGCCTGTAATCCCGCGCCTTTGGGAGGCTGAGGTGAGTGGACTGCCTGAGCCCGCGGGTTCGAGACCCACCTGAGCAGCGAGACCTCATGTCTACAATAAATCAAAAAAAAAAAAAAAATCAGCCGGGCATGGTAGCGCATGCCTGTAATTCCGGCTACTCGGAAGGCTGAGGTGGAAGGATCGCCGGAGCCCAGCAGGTCGAGGCTGCGGTGGCCAGGAGCGGCCACAGCACTCCAGTCTGGGCAACAGAGTGAGACTCCAACTCAAAAAAAAAAATTTTTTTTAAATAAAATAAAATAGTCCCCAAACAAACAGCCCCTTAAATTAGCTGAGATTAATGCTCAAAAAAACATGCAGGCCTGGCATAGTGGCTCATGCCTGTAATTCCAATTGAGGCGGGAGGATTGCTTGAGCCCAGGGGTTCGACACCAGCCTGGGCAACATAGCGAGACCTTGTCTCTACAAAGAAATTAAAAGTAAAATTAAAATAAAATAGGGTAAAACAATGCAAAAAATGAGATAATTATCTTATTTTCTGAAGAACAAAAAATATCATCTGACATTCTTGAATCAATACATTCCATTTTTAAAACTCATTTCCCCCAGTTATTCTAGTTACAGATAAACTCTAGCCTGTGCCGAGGGCTAGTTCAGCCTGAAAGTTTGGAGAAAACTCTCCCTAGTCCACTGGTTTTCACATTTCTGAAGTTTTATAAATGTTGGATTAAAGTTTTATTTTCAGATACATTTTAGGATATTGTTTTGACCAAGATGAAGCAGGCCCACTATAGCCTATCTCAAAAATCTGGACAAAATACTAAAAGCAACTTACCTGAGTACTTTACTCTGAAAAGTAATATGGAGGAGAGGAATGTGGAGGGGAGTAAAAACTTGGAGAAGTGAATTGCATTGGGTTTTCCTATTTTATTTTTCATCTTTTCTCTTGTAGCTTTGTCCTACAGGCAGCTACATAGTGGCAGTGGCACAGGTGGCTAAGTCTCAAAGAAGTCCATTTTTCTGGGTATTTCTAGCCAAGGAAATCAGGAAAAGGGGACCCCAGGTTACAGAGGTAGGGATACTGGAAAGAATTTGATCAAGGGGATTCTTCTGTATGAACCCACACAAGTCTTAGCTGAGATATGCAAGCATTCACCAAAAATAGGACAGACCCAAAGCAGTACAGCAAAAACTTTCACAACTGATATAGGGCTGACCTATCGCTTCCGAAAGGCAAGACAAAATTTGCAATCTGGGCTGACTGTTTGCCAAAACAAAACAAATGCAAAACAACATTCTCTAGAGGATTATTACAAGGCACACAGTCTATACACAGCACAATATTGTCCAGGATATAGTTCAAAATTACTTGACATAAAAAGCGACAGGAAATGAGCCCAATTCTCAAGGGAAAAGGCAATCTACTGACTGCCAATATCAAGATAACCCACATTTCAGAATTATCAAGGACTTTATAACAGTTATTATAACTTTGTCCCATGGAGAAAAAAAAAGCACTCTGAAATAAATGAAAAGATGAAAATTTCAGCACAGAAAAAGTAACTCAAAAAAAGAAAAGTTTAGAACTAAAAAACAGAATGTCTAAAATAAGGGCTCAACAATAGAATAAAAATGCAAAGGAATGAGTCAGTGAACATGCAGCTGAATCAATAAAAATGATCTAATGTGGCGAACAAGGAAATAAAAGAATAAAGAAAAAAATTAAGTCTCAGGGTCCTGTGGACAACATCACAAGTTCTATTTATATCACTTGAGTTACCAGTAGAGAGGAGAAAGAAATTGGTACAGAAAAAATGTAAAGAAAAATAACCATAAGCCTCCCAAACTTGGAGAAGGCCCAAACTTGGAAATTCACAAAGCTCAGAGACCACCACTTTTATAGAATAAATGCAAAAGAAAAATATACCCAGATATATAATAAAAATTTTGTGAAAAAAGCAAAGATGAAGGAAAAAAATCCTTAAAGTTGATAGAGAAACACAAAACACAGAAGAAAGTAATGATTCAATTACTGCAAATTTCTCATCAGAAACAATGGAGTCCACACAACAGTGGAACATCTTTAAAATACTAAAAGATCTGTTAACCCAGATTTTATGTCTAGAGAAGAAATCCATTACAAATCAAATTATGTGAAAAAAAAGTTTTCAGTCAAGAAAAATAGAATTTATCACCAGAAGGCATACTTTAAAAGATATGCTAAAGAAAGTTCTTCAGGCTGGGCTCACCGATTGACTGTAATCCCAGCACTCTGAGAGGCTGAGGTGAGTGGATTGCCTGAGCCGTGGGTTCAAGACCAGTCAGGGCAACTTGGCAAGACCCTGTCTCTACAATAAATCAAAAAGTAGCATGCACCTGTAGTTCCAGCTACTTGGAAGACTGAGCCAGAAGGATCACTGAAGTCCAGCAGGTTGATGCTGGGGTGGCCGTGAATGTGCCACTATACTTCAGCCTGGGTGACAGAGTGAGACTCCAACTCAAAAAAAAAAAATTAAGACAGTTCTTCAGACTGAAAGGAAATGATACCTGAGATAATCCTGGAATTTTATTAATTAAAGCACAAGATACACCGAGTGTGATGGCTCATGTCTATAATCCCAGTACTTTGGGACTACTTGAGACCAGTAGTTCAAGATCAGACTGGCTAACATAGCAAGACTCTCTCTACCAAAAAAAAAAAAAAAGGTGTGGTGACACACACCTTTAGTCCCAGCCACTTAAAAGGCTGAGGCAGAAGGACTTCTTGAATCCAGGAAGTTGAGACTGTAGTGAGCCAAGATCGTGTCACTATACTCCGACCTGAGTGACTGAGCCAGATCTTGTCTCAAAACAAATTTAAATAGACAATAGTGAATAACTGGATTAAAAAGTCTATTTTTCTTCTCTAAAATTATTTTACATACTCATGATTACTGAAAGCTAAAATTACATAATTGGCAGTTTTCATTATATGTATATATAATACGTATGACAACTATTCCCTAATGGTCACTGAGGGAGTTAAGCACTTCTACTCCTATTTCAAGTGGTAAAATATTAACACTGTGACTGTGAATGTTTAGATATGTAATTCCTAGAGCAGCACTGTCCAATAAAAACGAGAGCCACATGTGCAATTTTAAATTTTCCAATAGCCATAGTAAGAGCTAAAAGAAACAGATAAAATCCATTTAATATACTTTATTAACTCAATATGTCCAAAATATCATTCAACATGCAATCAAGAAAGAAATGATTAAACATGCAAGCAATTAAAAATTGCTGAACAGGATACTGTACATTTTTTTGGTGAAATCTGGTGTTTTTTTCACACTTACAGCACACCACAATTTGAACTAACCACATATCAAGTGCTCAAGAGTCACACATGTGGTTACTGGCTACTCAACTGGACCATGAAGTTCTAAAGCAATCACTAAAAAAACAAAAAACAAAAAAACAAAAAAAACAAAGAGCTAAGAGTCAAAAAGCCAACAGATAAACTGAAAATGGAATACTAAAACATATTCACATATCTAAAAAAGGAAGGAAATAGGAAAGAAAAGTACAAACACTAGTAATTATATTCAATGTAAATAATGTGAATAATTTCAGCACACCAATTAAATCAAACTGAATTTTTAAAAAAAACACTGGATTATGCCTGTCTACAAGAAATCTGCTTTAACTATAAAGACATATAAGTTAAAAGTGTGGAAAAAGATATGCCACACAAACAATAATATTTGCAGTAGCTATATTAATATGAAATACATCTTAAACTTCTTAAGGTAGATTTGCCTTCTCTTCATTCAAGTTTAATTTTATCTAGTTCTGTGGCAGCTCTGAAACAATAAAGCTATTTTCTTTTATGCATCTCCCTCATATTACTCATGATGATGTCTAAATAACTGGACATGTACAACAATTCCTAAAGAAATATAACCTACTGCGTTAAAACTATCTGAAGGCTCTGCTATGATAAAAGTTTTCAGACAGATGATAGCTTACAAATTTTGAAAACATTAATATTTATTCCCTATTAGAACAGTAGTTTACAGAATATTTTTCTTGACAGGCCATCTAAACATACAATATAGTGCTACAAGCATATTCACATTAACAAATCACATATCATTTGTAAACTGTTTTCACTAATCCCAGAAAACTTTCAAAGCAGTGTTGCCTTGGTTGTTCTCTTTGATGTTCATATTTCTGTTTTTATTTTAAGCTGCTGAACAACTACTGTGGTCCAGGTACTGAGCCTGGTATAAAGACAGTTTAAGATACTACAGTCCTTCCTGGTACAAAAAGTAGAGTTGGAGAAATAACAAAGAAAAGATGCATAAGATAGTATATGCTAAGTGCCAAATGTGAGATACAAGTAAGGCGTTCCTAAGAAATTCAGAGCAGAGTAACAGCTGACTAATGAGAGTAAAGAAAACAAAGCAGGCTGGGTTCAGTGGCTCCCGTCTATAATCCCAGCACTTTGGGAGGCTGAGGTGAGAGGACTGCCTGAGCCCTCGGGTTCAAGACCAGCCCAGGTAACTTGGCAAGACCTCATCTCTACAATACATTTTTAAAAATTAGCTAATTGGAAGGCTGAGGCGGAAGGATTGCCGGAGCCCAGCAGGGCGAGGCTGCGGTGGCCGGGAGCATGCCACTGTCCTCCAGTCTGGGCAACAGAGTTAGACTCCAACTAAAAAAAAAAAAAAAAATTGAAACCCTCATACTGAACAATAGACTATTGCATTAAAAAGGCTTGAAAATCACTCACTACACAGAGCTAATTTAAGGGTATGAAACAGAAATGGGGTTAGCTGCTATTACCAGTGGACTTGGGTAAACGTTACTTAAAAATTAAAATAGGTGAGGAAACTGAGGTACTGATTAGGTCACCTATAATAGGTGACAATCAATATATGGGACAACCAGAATTCAAAGCCAGGTATGAATGACTCCTATATCTATATATTTAAAAAAACTGAAATCATTTTTACCTGTCAAAATTATGATAAAGACACACTTGGCTAGGTGTGGTGACTCATGCCTGTAATCCCAGTACTTTCTGAGGCTGAAGCAAGAGGACTGCTTAGTCCAGAAGTTCGAGATCAGGATGGACAACACAGCAAGCTCTCATCTCTATGAAAAATTTAAAACTTAGCCAAGTGTGGGGGCAGCACCTGCAGTCCCAGCTACTTGGAAGGCTGAGGTGGAAGGATCTCATGAGTCCAGGAGGTCAAGGCTGTGGTAAGCATGATCCATGCCACTGCACTCCAGCCTGGGTAACTGTGAGACACCCGACTCAGGAGAAAAAAACAAAACAAAACAAAAAACCCTTAATCGTACATCTGAAAACTCTAGGATAAAAGGAAAAATAAGGAGAAAGTTTAATCTTATCTTTAAAAGAAACATGGGAGTCTCAAGAGGATTTACATTAAAAAGTTGAGAATAGCTAGGCTAGGTGGCTCAGCCTGTAATCCCGTGCTTTGGGAGGCTGAGGTGAGTGGATTGTCTGAGTCTGAGCATTCGAGACCCGCCTGGGCAACTTGGCGAGACCTCATCTTTACAATAAATCAAAAAATTAGCCGGGCGTGGTAGTGCACACCTGTAGTTCCGGCTACTTGGAAAGCTGAGGTGGAAGGAGTGCCTTAGCCCAGCAGGTGGATGCTTGGGACGACTGTGAGTATGCGTGCCACTGCAATCCAGCCTGGGAGACAGAGTGAGACTCCAATTCAAAAAATAAAATAAAAAATGAAAGTTGAGAACACATTTGATTACTAACTTTCACTAATAATAATTTTAATTACTAATTCTAAACTTGTTGATGTATTAATCTTTTACAAACAAAAGTACAATCTTTAACAGAGCATGTCTGTATGCTGCTATTCTGGCTAGAAATATTGGAGCCCAAGTCAGCGAGCAAGATGTCCATGTTCATGTTAACGATGGTGAAGAAGCTCAGAGTAAGGCACTGGAGCTCAAGAAAAATGGTAAGGTCCTCAGCATGAGGTGTCTAAGTGAGGAGTAAGGAGTGCATTCCAGGACAGAATGTCAGAGCCTAAATAGAGTAGACAAGTTATGTAATGTGGGTAAGGAGCAGCAATGGCAATGGGAAACTGGCCACTACAGGGCTGATTGATCAAATAAGAATAAGGAGAGTCAGGTTTCTCCTCACTAGAGAAGGGAGTTATAAATTTGGAAAAGGAGAAAGCTAGAAAAAATCCAGTGGATTGGAATAGGAGAAACTGGTACAAATAAATGGTTTTCTATACATAGATACAGAAACCCAAATCGTGTCTTCTAAATATTTTTCCACTAAGAAACAAACACTCCTAGGAAGAATGGTTGATTCCTGGGTTGCAGCAGGCAAAGTACAAGGCAAGTTTCATTTTTTTATGTCAAAACAAGAGAGTGCTCAGAGCAAGTCAAAAGAAAATAGAAACTAGCTTGAAGGCCTTTCACCAGCAAATGCTGGGAGAATTTGAGAATAAATAAATAACAAGTTTGATAAGGAATGAGCTATTATTAACAGTCTCAAAATACTTCCCCTCAAATACACACTAATTACTAAGGGGATAAAAGTAACATTTACAGTGAAGAAGCTTGGGAGATAGCACCTTAATCAAGAGATCAAAGTGCACATCCCCAGTAATGGGACCAACAGAAATTGGACATCAGCTGATAGGATGCAATAAGAACACAGCATCATTACAGTCAAAAGCTGCACAATCTGAATCTAACCCTAAGGAAATAATCAGACAAACACAAATCGAGAGACATTTTACAACAAAAGTGACCCATAATCTTTAAAAAGTATCAAAGTCACAAAAGTGATGACTGAGGGACTATTCTTAAGTTGGAGTCTAAAAAGACATTACAAATAAATGCAACACAGAAATCTGAACTGAATTACTTTGTAACAAAGGAAATTACTGTGAAAACTGGCAAAACTTTAATGAAGTCTTAGGTTAGATTGCAATAATATAGCAAGGTTAATTTCCTGATCTTGAGGGTTATATTATACTTATGTAACAGAAACTTGTTGTCCTTGTACTTGCTTGAGATGATGAGTTGGCATCTGGAACTTACAAATAAATGGCTCAGGAGGAAACACCGGCTGTATCTGCAACTTATTCTCAAATTATTCAAAGGGGAAAAGTTATTTGTTCTATACTTGCAAATTTTCTGAAAGCTTGAGATTGTTTTTTCGTTTTTGTTTTTAAAAAAGCTCACCTATAAAATTCATTTACGACACCTAAAACTAGCAGATGAGCAAAGCAGTACCCCTTTCAAACGAAGAACAGTATGTATTTTATAAGATTCTTATTATTTATGTATGGGGGATAAGAGGTCTGCTTATTATTTATGAGTTTCTCAGTGACCTTTGATCTATATCCACATCATCCAATACAATACTACTATTCAGTTCCTCAGTTGCACTGGCCACATTTTGGGCGCTCAGTAGCCACATGTTGCTCCCCTACTAACACTGAGCAGTGCAGATGTAGAACATTTCCATCATAGCAGAAACGTCTACTGGACAGCAC
This sequence comes from Carlito syrichta, assembly GCF_000164805.1. Classification (NCBI taxonomy): domain Eukaryota; kingdom Metazoa; phylum Chordata; class Mammalia; order Primates; family Tarsiidae; genus Carlito; species Carlito syrichta. Next base: position 222,269 of record NW_007023529.1, read on the forward strand.
TGATCCAGAGGTTGAGCAGTCTGCTGATATAATAACTGAAGGTCAAAGAGTCAGATGGCCCCAGGTATATACTTAATAAATGCTCTAAAGCCTAACAAGTCAATGGAGTGCCAAACTCATTTCCTAAAATAGACGAACATCCAACACTACAAAGCTACTGAAAAGATCAAATGAAAATTTATTCAAAACGTCTACAACAGAGTGGTTGACATATAATAAATATCTGAAAAACATTAACCCTCTTTTGTAATATAGGTGGATAGTTTCTTAAACTTTGATCTCAGTACCTTTAGACCTAGTTAAGCAGTTACAGCAGCATCAATGTGAAAATAAGCAGCTGTCTTGCTTACCCAATATTGTTATAGCCAACTAATTTTTGTTGTTGTTGTTTGGTTCTTACCTTAGACAACTCTAATCAACACATAACCCTACTGACTTCTTTCCCCTTGGAACACTTTCTTATCTTGGTTTCTGTAACATCCCATCACCTCCTACCTCTCTGACCTTCACAGGCTCTTTGAGAGTCCACAATCCTTCAGCAAACTTTTTTTTTTTTCTCTAAGCTTTTTTTCCATCAAGTTATATTCCCTCCCCTAGGCAATTTCATCCATACCTATAGTTTCAAATACTTAAACAGGTGATTCCAATTTCCAGCTAATATTCCTCCTCTGAATTTTAGAGCCATATACCAAAATGCCTACAGAAATTTCTACTTGAAAGCTCCCTCAAAAGGTACTTTAAGTCCGATTGTCAAAATCTAAAGAATTTTGGTCCATATCTGGCACCACCAACAACCCAGCTGTAAAACCAAGGAGTCATCTTTGAAATTTTTTTCTCCATCACCTTCAATCTATCAACTGAGGCCTACTGATCTCAAATCCCATCTATGTAGCCCATCTCCATAATTCTCATCTTAATTCAAGCTATCCTCATCTCTCCCCGACTACTGCAAAAGTCTCTTAACTAATCTTCCCAGATCCATTTTTGCTGCCTCTCCTCCCTTTCAATATAGATCATACTACTAGTTCTGCCTTCTGGAATTACAGGAAGTAAATCTAATATGGCTTCTAAATGACAACATTTTTAACCATGGTAATTATACCACTCTAATCTTCCTAAAGCATTCTTAGCTCCTTCTATATAACAAATGACAGTTTCAAGGTCACAAGCTGTCATACTTTCCTTTAAAAATGTGGATGCCTGAACTAAACATGGCCCACATGTATACATGGATATAAGTTAACTTGGCAGTTTATGCAGTAGACCATCATAGTCTAAAGTTTCAAACCACGATTACTATTTTTTAATGTTTACAGCCAAAAGTAAGTTAATCATTAAATATTTATTACATACCTAGTACATGGTAGATATTGTTCTGGTGTTTAAGGACAAGACTGACAAACCCTTATCTCACAGGAAGTACATTAAAGAAAAAATGCAACAAACTTGTCAGTAAACTATACAGTATGTTGAAAAGTGATGAATGCTACAGAGAAAAATCTGTCATAAAAAATAGGAAATGTGGGGGGAAGGGCTGTTGTTTTATACAGAGTAGTCAGAGAAGACCTCAGTAGCACAGTAGAAATGAGGCTGGAGAAAGGGTGAGGAGATGGAAGTCAGAGAGGAAGAAGAGATTCGAATTACTCAGAGCTGTGTAGACCATAGAACAATGGATTTTAGTATGACTGAGAAGAGAAGCTATTTGAGAAGTGACTTAATCTGACATTTTATCACAATCACTCTGGCTACTTAGTGTTCAAGGCTGTAGATCAGCAAAGGTCATTGTGACTTTTTAGGAAGTTACCTTGCAAGCAAGAGACAATAGTGGTGTTTTTATATCTTATATTAAATTTTACGTACCTAAGTACTAGGAAATCATAAAGCCACAACTAAACAAAAAACAAAAACACAATGCAAAGATGAGCTGGGAATAGTAATAGAATGATACCAGATATTTTCACTCTGGGCTCTATACAGTGCTACTAACAGTTATTACTGCAAGGATGCAAGACAAGGTGCAAGGCTATTAATTTATTCTTGGGGACAGACAATATAATTAAGAATCTGGGTTTTTCAGTTTCTTTGTATTACTGGGCAAGGTAAGTCAAGATTCAATTTACATTATTAAAATCAAGAGCAGATGATAGCAGAGCTTGCTAAAAGGAAGTTACAATGAAAATCATTCTATAGCTATTACTTTTACACCTGCCACCCTCTTTAATTAAGGTGTTACTATCTCTCTGATGTACCTAAAAAGTATTAACAGGGAGAATACTATTGCACTTTATTACCAAAAGATGCTATTGACAATGAATCCATGGCATCACGTAACTGCGCTGATTTACACTATCTGTCAGTTAACCGCACAGGTTTTCAAGAAAATTGCCTAAACCCTGGTTGCTGCTTAAAGGATCACAGGGAAGCTGGGCAACCCCTGAAACGTTTCAATCTTAACCCACTGGCCCCATTATCACATGAAGATAGTATCTCGGAAAAAAAAATTCTCCTTAAAATTTCCTCCATGACATTTTCAGGCAGCACATTTAGAAACATTCTTTACACTTTACAGTTTTCTTCCCTCTTAACATAATGAAGCGTATACGTAACTAAGCAAACATTCACATTTTACCCTACTGAAATTTTAATGTACACAAATTTTCAGGTAAAAAGTCACTATCTGAACGTGAAACTGAATGACTATTAACATACTTGAAGCACCAAAAATTATTATAGCTTAAGTGCAGCTACCATAAGAATTGCTATTCTTTTTAGAAAACTCGTGCTGTATAAACACAATATAAATTCGGATTATCTTGAATTCGATGGTACAAAACAAAAGGAATTCAAAGACAGTTCCAAAATTTAACTTTTCCTACCAAATCAGTTAAAACAACCACAAAAACAAAAAGGCCCACAAACTTTTTTCCCCACAGCTTTTAACCAGTGGCAAAATACAGTAGTGAGATGATTAAGCCAGCTGCCAAAGAAGCAGGAAAGAGAAAGCAACCGTCTGGAAAGAGACTTGATCACATGTCAACACTGTAATACAACTACCAATAAAATGCAAAAACCAATAGCTACTCAAGAATGAACTGCCTTCAATATTCAGTTGCCGAGGTAAGCAGCCATATGCATGAACTAATTTTTCTTTTAAAAAAGAGAAAAAAATGCAATCTATTAATATGCCTTTCCCCCACACCGGGGGAACCCCACATTGTGGAAAACGTGAGATTAGCATCTATTACCCAAAGCATTACATTAAAACTTTTCAAATCAGTGTTGCTTAACTATCTTAGTTAGCTGGGGACAGCCTGCCGGCCACAATGTAACCCCAAATGAATGAAAAACACTCTGCCGTAAACCCAGAAACGTCCTGGGGGTGTTTCACAAGTCAACGTCTGAATCTGCGAATGTTTCCATCGAGCACTCCGAATCAGGCGCCTACTCGTCAAACAATCTTTCAAAATACGTGTAGGTCTGAGAGGCAATCCCTTCCGTGGCTCCCGGCGCCCGGGTCTGAGCAGGGGCGACGGACTCGGCGGCGTGGAGGTCTCCGGGCCCTTTCGTGCTCAGCCCCGGCCGCGAGTCTGCGGGGCAGCTGCGGGTGGGAGAGCAGTTTTGAGTTCGGAGCATGGAGTCGAAAGACGGACGCCTGGAAGCGCCGGCTCGTCCCCAGTCGCGCACTCGGGAGGTCACCGCGTAGTAAAGTTTGGTTTCACAAGCGGGCTTGGACGCCCGCGACCAAAGCGAAGTCTCCCAAGTCCGGCCGTCCCGGGGGTCGGAGCGCCCGGAAGCCCAGCGGGACACGTTTCCACTGCGGGGGGGCGGCGGGGATGAGGGTGGGGG
>NW_007023529.1:226519-240300 GCF_000164805.1 Carlito syrichta
GCCGGGTCGTGAGCGACGGCGAGGCAGGGAGCGGACCCGGTTGCGCTGCTCCGCGCGGCTTGCGCCACCGCTGCTCCCCCTTACCCCGCCTCGTCTGGCCTCCTCCCTCCCCTCCCCGCGCGTCTCCCTCCTCCCCCTCGCCCTCCCGGCTCTGCTCAGCCGCGCCGCCACATGTCGACGCGCTACGGTGACGACGGCGGCGGCTGGACCTGCCACACTCTGCCTACTCGCTCGCTCGGGCCTTCCGCGCACGGCCGCAGCGCTCACCCGGGCCGCACGGGGGCGCTGGCGAACCGCCGCCGGCGACCAGGGAGCGTGGTGGGCGGAGTCACGTCGCGCGGCCTGTGAGCGGGAGGAAGGGCAGCCGCGAGTGGAGGAGCCTTCTGGGAAACGTCCTTCCCGCCCCGCCCTCCGCCCACGCTGCGGTTGTGCGCATGCGCCGCGCCTGGACGTCGGACTCGGCGCTGCCCTGGCGGCCTTAGGGGCTGCGTCGCGGAGGACAATAAGAGGCTCTGGGGGAGACTGGGCAGGAGGGTTTTTGCGTCGCCTTTCTGGCAATCTCACATTGAAAAGGGCGTCCGTTTGTTCTTTGGCGGTAAATGGAGTGTTCACCGGCGGCGTTGCCCATCTGGAACACCTCCTGCCGGGGAGGCGGAAGGGTCAGCGACTTGTGAGCCCACCTGTCTCTTCCCTCCTAGTGGGCATTTTTTCAGTGCCGGGGGAGAGGTTTCCCACGTGACTCATCGAACCTAGGGGCTGTCCCGTGCCTTAATCCCACATCAAAAATTGAAACGCGCTCATGATGAACGTTAAAAGCCCCGACTTCGTGGTTAGAGAGTGACGCGTGACTCTGCCGGAGTCCGCGGTATGCGACGTGTGTGCCACGGTCGACCCCGTACCGGCGGGCTGTCACCTCTTTGTCATCTCTTTACAGATTGCTTTTCAAAGTCACTGACACTTTCACCTCATCGCTTCTCTCCTGGACAGTTTCAGCAAGCTCCTGACTGCTCTTGCTGCCCTCGGTGTTCACCCCTCGCCTTCCAGGTTGTCCTTCCAGCCCCCGCGCCCTCGCCATTGTCCTGCGGGATGAAGCTCTGCTCCCGGCCGCCCGGCGCACTCGGCTTACCCAGCTGTCCGTCGCTTCCAGCCTTTTCGCGTCGCCTGCCCCCTTCCTCCCTGTCCGCAGTCGCTGCGCTCTCCCAGCCACGTTGGCCCCTGCCCGGGACGAGTTTCCTCCCCACGTTGCCGAGACCCCGCCGACTGGCCACTTGCCTGCCGCCTTCCCGCATTCTCGCTGCCTGGTTGCGGTCTTCCTGCTCCCTGCACTGAGTACGTCGCTTTTCTGGCCCCCTCGTCCTGTGCTTTGAGTTGGATCTGCTCCGTGTCTTTCTTACTCACACAGTGAGGACTAGGACGATGTCTTACCATTTTCATAACAGCGCCTGGCTGGCACTTACAAAGGACTTGATACATGCGGAGGGAATTACGTGAATGGCAACCTTGTCTCTTTCAAAATCTTTGGAGTTTTACAATGTGGCGGTTTTGATATGTCTGAGAATTTGCTGTTTTGGGGATATTGGAGAGAACAAGGATCATGAGACGTCAAGATGCTTTCTTCTGGTCGGAGAACACGTTTTCTGAAGGGGCCTTTCGCTGTCAATAGCATAGCAAACAGTACATTTCTAAAGAACGTGAAAAAGGATGACTGTTAGAGAATCAGTTGAAAATCAGTGATGAGAGAATTATATGATATATCCAGATCAACAAAAACTATTATTATGAGCCATACAACGGAAAGAGGGTGTAGCTTTCTCATGTATACAATCTCTAGGATTCACTCTAGAGAACCCTATCTCTAGGAGTGTAACTTCTGAGAGAGACTTCTGGTGTAACATTCTTCTGTGCGTGTTTTACATTAAAAAACTCCTTGTTTGGGGGAAAATGTTCTGTCTCAAAATTTTATTAAAAGCCAAATGATAACACTTGCCAAATAGAAAACTAATTAAGTTGGTAATAACAGTAGCGCTTCAGCAAAACTAAACAATACCAAATATTTTATCTGTATTCGTTCCCTGGCAGATAATGAATTTCTCGCTTTAGTTATTGTTGACCTCCTATGTATTTTGTAAGCATTTTTAAAGGAAAAATGCTCTTAATGTCAAAGTACTAGTGGTTTCTACTATCATGTGCAAATAGAGAGTGGTAGTTTGTAATAGGCTATCTTTTGCCTCCCCAGGGACAAGACCATGTATATTTCTGTACATGCAGCAGCATTAAATTTGCATATGAAGATTTATTATTCTCTCTTGTTTTAATATTTTTTATTTACAATATAATAAAGAGGCACAGAGTTTTAAATAAATTAGAAGTGAACTATAAAATGAAGGAGTAAAATGAATATACCAACCATCATCGTCAACATCTTAAATTTGATTTTAACCATAACAAACACAAATGATGCACATCATAAAACTGCCTTCAATTGAATGACCCAACTGGTGTGTTGAACTTTACCAGGCACTTAAAATACCAATCCTGTCACACAGCAACAAAAACCCATAGTGGCATCTCTAAAAATGCTGGGTAATAAATGTGCCAATTTTGATGGAACTTTATCAGAATTAACTAGCATTATTAATTTAACTATTAGAATATAAAATGAGATTCAAATTGAGAAAGGAAATCATGGTATGAAAACATTAGATTAAGTGAAAAACATGGTTCTAATACTGTCACTTCAGACCTTGGCAGTTTTGAACAAATCACCTAATTTTTTTGGTCTTCGGTTTTAATAATTATAACAGAGGAAGTTTTTATTTTAATGATCTCTTTGGCATTTTTATAGCAGTAAAAATGTATGAATTCAAAGAGACAGTTTAAAAGTCTTACAAGCAAAGCATGACTAAATATTCATGTGAAAGATAAAAAAATATATGCTATGAGAAAAAGTTTACAGAAATTTTTTTAAAAGTCATTGGTTTATTTGTTTTCACAACTGTGAAGTGTTTTAATCAGGATAATACTATCTAATTGTTTTCAATATAAGATTAAATTTATTTTAGCTATCTCTTGTCCGAGGCTCAGCTTTCCACTTGTATTGTGGAGCTGTTTTTCCAGATTTGGGGATTTATGGATCATAAATCTGGGAGGTGCTTTGAGATCTATATAGATGAATGAACCGTATCTCAGAGACAGTTTGATGGATTTAGATAACTACAAAAGTAAATTAAGGAAGAATATAAATGCCATAAAAGGAATGAAAACAAAGTCTGGGGAGGGGAATGGTATTAAAAGATGGAGTGACTACAAAGAGGACTAATGGTTAATTTTAGGTCTCAATTTGATTGTATTAGGGAATATCTAGAGAACTAGTCAAGCATTATTCTTGGGTGTGGCTATGAGGATGTTTCTAGAGATTGGCATGTGAGTCTGAGTGGATTAAGTAGGGCAGATCTGTCCTCAAGGTGGGCAGATATTATCCAATCAGCTGGGGTGACTAGTAGGATAAAAATAGCAAATTAGTCTCTCTCTTCTGGAGCTGGGATACACTCTTCTGCCTTTGGACAGCAAAACTCCAGGCTCTTGGGCCTTTGGATTCCAAGACATCTCAATTCCCCTTCTCTCCAGACCTTCAGACAATTGCTCCTAATAATTTCTAGATAGATAGATAGTTAGGTAGGTAGGTAGATAGATTAATTCTGTTTGTTCTATCACTCTAGAGAACACTGACTAGTACAGGGACCAAGGACAATTTCATAAAAGAGCTGGCAATCTGAACAAAATACAGTCAGGTATTATTCCAAATGTAAAGCCTCTAGTATGTTCTTAGACTGGTCTTCCATTCCCTACAGCACCTTTCCCACATTTTTATCACTCCCCTCAAGTGTCAACCTCACAATCACTCCTGCTGAGCCCCTTAACTCTAAACCCAGGAAAAAAATCTTACCACAGTCTCTGTAGGAGATAACCTCTTCAACTTCTTTCTCTTTGCCTACAATTATTATAGATAAAATTATCTACATCCTGGCGCAGTGGCTCATACCTATAATCCCAGCACTTTGAGAGACCAAGGTGAGAGGATTGCCTGAGCTGACGGATTCGAGACCAGCCTGGGCAATTTGGCAAGACCTCATCCCTACAATAAATTAAAAAATTAGCCGAGTGTAGTGTGGCATTTGCTTGTAGATCAAGCTACTTGGAAGATTGAGGTAAAAGGATCACCTGAGTCCAGGTCGAGGCTGCAGTGGCTGTGAGCGTGTACTTCACTCCAGCCTGGGCAACAGAGTGAGACTCCAACTCAAAAAAAAAAACATTATCTATATCCATACATACTTGTTTTCCTCTATCACAAAGGAAGAACCATCTCTTCTCTTGTCTAATACTCAGCTTTCCACTTGTGTTGTAGAGCTGTTTTTTCCAGATTTGGGGATTTATGGGTCATTAACATTTCGAACAATTTGGGAATGGATATAGAGCTGCTAACTTTTTAATCTTGATAACAATGTATTTTTATAAAGTCCTCCCATCTTTTGTCATGACGATTTCCAAAAAGAAATGTATTTTCAAACCAAAACACTGAATTTTATAAGGAACTTCCCTGTTTATTTGCATTTCTCTATGGAGCAGTGAAACCCTGACTTGTACGTTTGGGACTCTGCTCTAAAACAGTTCCCTTCTATCCCTTCAGGGTCCTGCTCTATAGGTTAGTCTTAAATGATTTTAATGTCTCCTTTGTGCACTCACTTATCTCTCCAAATCTAAAAATAGTTTAAATGCTAAGACTACTTCTTCATTTCAGGTTCTATTTACTCTTTTTTTTCTAAAAATAATAAGTATTCATTTTAAGAATTTAAACAACACAGAAGTATATAAAATATATTCAGAAGAATATAAATAAAAAGATAGTTTTCCTCTCCCCATCCCAGGCTTAGTTAAAACAAATGTTAAAAGATTAATGTTTGGCTGGGCAGAGTGGCTCACACCTATAATACAAGCACTTTGGGAGGCCAAGTTGTGAGGATTGCCTGAGCCCACAGGTTCGAGACCAGCCTGGGCAACTTGGCAAGACCTCATCTCTACAATAATCAAAAAATTAGCTGGGCACGGTGGTGCATACCTGCTGTTCCAGCTACTTGGAAGGCTGAGGTGAAAGGATCGCCTGAGCCCAGCAGGTCGAGGCTGAGGTGGCTGTGAGCGCGCCACTGTCCTCCAGTCTGGGTGACAGTGAGACTCCAACAACAGCAAAAAAATTAATATTTCATGGCTGGTGCAGTGGCTCATGCCTGTAATCTCAGCACTTTGGGAGGCTGAGGCAAGTGGATTGCTGGAGACCAGAGGGTGAAGGATGCAATGAGCTATGATTGTGCCAGTACACTCCAGTCTGAGGTATAGAGCATGACCTTGTCTCAAAAAAAAAAAAAACAGATATTTTTATACTTTTTCTAATATTTTTGGAAATATACATATATAAAGGTTTTGATTTTTTTTTTTTTTAATTTGGAGTCTCACTCTGTCACTCAGACTGAAGTGCAGTGGCTCAATCATGGCTCACTGCAGCCTCCAACTCCTGGACTCAAGAGATACACCCTCCTCAGCCTCCCAAGTAACTGAGACTGCAGGCATGCACCATCACACCTGGCTAATTTTTAATTTTTACTTTTATTTTTTGGTAGAAACAAGGTCTTGCTATGTTGCCCAGAGTGGTATCAAACTCCTGGGTTCAAGCAGTCTCCCCGCATTGGCCTCTCAAAGTGCTGGGATTACAGATGTGAGTCACTGTACCTGGCCTTGATTTTTATTTTTACAAATAATCACATCATATATATGTCTGCAACTTTTTCTTACTAGTAGTTTATCATCGATACTTAGATACTAGTAATAGTATCTGTAGATATAGCTTTATTTAGTTCATTCTTTTAACTAACTACATAATATTATATAGTATTAATGTACCATAATTTTTGAAACCATTTCTCTATTGATAGATAATACAAATTTGTCCAGATTTTGTACCATTATAAACAATGCTGGAATAACTATCCTTATACATCTATCTTTTACTTATTTTTCCTATAGAATTGATTCCTAAAAGTAAGATTATTGAGATAAAAGAGAGGTGCATTTTTTGTTTTACTAGATACTGCCTGTAGAATTTTTTCTTTTTCTTTCTTTCTTTCTTTTTTGCCATTCTTCCTATTTGTTTTTAGCAGTACCTCAGTTTTTAAAAAAATGAAGTAGTCCCTTCCTCTCTTAATCTGTGGGTTACAAATGGCTTTGGGGCCTCTGCTGCCTCCTACACTGGGCTTTGACTCAGGACTGGCTAATGAGAACATAGTATCCCACTAGATACAAGGTTCTATAGTTCAGGATCGGCACATGAATTCATTCAAGCCAATCAGAATTAGAGCAAAGACTTTTCTGTGCTGTGAGTATGTAAGTTCTCTTCCTGGAGAGAGACCCATACTGGGAATGACTTCCTCTCAGTATTAAGACATGAAAAGAGACTAGGTTCTAATGATAGTATTTAGGTACCCTTGAGGCAGTTATGTCTAGACTTTCAGTTAAGTGACTCAATAAATAACTCTTTGTTTGTTTGTTTGATTTGGATTTTCTGTTACTCATGACCAAAGGTGCTGCCAGATTACCTCTAGCATTATTGCAGTTCACACTCCACTCTAAATTCCCCACACTCTTGCCAGGACTAAGGCATGAATCTTAAATTTTTGTCATCTGATAGCCATGAAGTGCTATCTCACTGCTGTTTTAATTAGCATTTCCCTGACTTCTAGCAGTGTTGAATTCTTTTTGTATATCTTTGGACTCTTCATGGTCTGTGTGTTTTTGTATCCAGTTGTCTGTGTTCATCTTTTTCTGATCTTTCTAATATGATTCCCTTGTATGTTAGAGCTCCTGACTCTTGGTATTCCATGTGTGCAGGTACTATTTTTTTCATTAAAATAAAAGTCTTTTGACTTTGCTCATGGCAGCTTTTATCATAAGAGGGTTTTGATTGGTATATTGTCAAATCTGGTCTGTCCATTGACTCTTAAGCCTGCTGACATTCAGCTTATGTCACCTCACCAATCTGTTGAAACTATACCTGGGAAAATGTCACTAGTGACCTCATACTTGTGGAATGCAATGAACTCTTTGCAGTCCTCAGCAAAAAGTTATCTTGTATTGAGTGCCTGCTGTGTACCAGGCTCTGTGCTAGACACTGGTTGTATGAAGATAAGTAAGACATTATCTCTGTTCTTAAAGAATTTACAATTTAGTGCAACAGTTCAGCAGATGAATGTCATTTCAATATATAATTGATACTGACGTTGGATTTGTGTTGTGGGTTGAATTATATCCCCCAAAATTCATGAGTGAGATTAGTGCCCTTATAAAAGAGGCCCCAGAGAGCTTCCTTGCTTCTTCCACCATATGAGGACAAAGCAAGAAGGCACCAGCAGGTGGGCCCTCACTAGACACAAAATTTGCTAGTGCTTTGATCATCTTAGGCTCCAGAAATGTGAAAAATAAATTTCTGTTGTTTACAAGCTACCCAGTTTTTGGTATTTGTGACAGCAACCCAAAGAGACTAAGACAGTAGCTTATCTAGTGGAAAAACCAAACCCTCTTCATTGAAGGGCGTGAGTCCGTCATCAGAACCTTCTCAGGTTGTGGCGGCTGCACTTATCCATGTACCATCTAAACTGGGCAAGCAAAAACCAAGAGAAACCAAAATGGGTCACTTAGGTATCAAACATGTTTTTTCCTATCCCCGTTGTGTAACAGCTGCCTTACTGATGAAGATCAGGGTCAGTTGCCCTTACCAGATGGATGACCCTTTTCCTTGCCTGCTGGCTTCTTGAAATGAGGAGACTGAAATGACCAGACAGCAGCTGGAGTTAACTGACCCTCTTCCTGCGTCCTCTAGTGGAAGCACTTTCTGGTAGCAAAAACCTCTGACTTATGGGGAAAGAAGGCGCAGTTTCCTCAACTGAATCCCTGGGAATCACAATATACAAAGATACCTCTAATTCTACTCTTTAGCTCCTAGATCCATGCGTTCTTCCTACTGGGGACACCCTAATACCCCATACCATGTAATTAATATTAATTTAGAATGAACATTGAGTCCTGAAGAATAATGCCACCTCACAGGGTATCCTTTGCAAGCTAGCACTTCAGCTGAATCTTTAACAGCTTGTTCCAATGCTTTTTTAGTCTAGCAGATTCTAGGTGGTATGGTATATGATAGGACCGGTGGATCCTATGGTCATGTCCCCACTGCTGCACCAGCTCCCAGGTCAGTAAATCAAACACTTTAAAGCCTTCCTGGATATTAGTGGAGACCCATCAGGTAGGGGACCCAACCTGGAATATATTTAAATTTCAATCAAGATAAATTAGTGCCACTTGTAGCATGGAATAGGTCTTGGGTAGACAACTTGTCACCACATTACCACCTTTAGCTAGTAGATCTGCTAATGGAACGGTCCCACATTGGAGGCCAAGCATCGGTCTCTGTTGCTAGCAAGTTGAACATTTGACAGTAGAAGTAGCTAGATCACCCTTGTTCATTCAGAGCCCACACTATTAAGCCCATGTATAATTTCCATTCCTTCCCCATGGCTACTCTTAGCAAGTGTCTGTTGAGCCATTACCGCTGTAGCCAATAGCAGAGACAGCCTGATATCATCTGGCCAAGTCATTGTTCCTTATGGTTGTCTAGTGCCCCTTCTGTGATGAATGCTCTCTATTGGCCATAACATGTGAAACAAAGATCTTCACATTTCACGCCACTCTTGTAGGTTCATCCATGTGCCTCTTTCCCAGACCTCTTTATCCCCCATCTTTCTCCTTCCAGACCCTGATCAAAGAGATAAACCTTTTGCTAGTGCCCATGAATTCATGTGTAATCTTACTTTAAGCCACTTATCATTCCACACAAGTAAATAACCACATACAAAAACCAAAAATTTCTGCCTATTTAGAGGTATTCCCCTCACTGCTGACTATCAGGAGCATTCCTAAGTGACTGTCTGTAGCACTTGGACATTGAGATTGTTGCCTTTGGGTCCCTTGCAAACTGAGACAGCAATGGAAGAAGGGCAGGTTAGTCCAAGCATGAGGAATACACAGTCTTTATTGGACTTGGACCTGGAGTCCGTGGGTCTTGAAGAACTCTGTATATTTATCAGTTTTCTTCTCCAAATTCTTTTTGACCTGTTTCTGCAGCCTCATAAACTGCTCCTCCTCCTCCTCCCCTTATCCGTCCTCATTTTTCCTCCTAATAGATCTTGACCTACTCCTCTAGGTACTTCCGGGCAACCTTTTCAGCCAAGTGCCCTAGGTAGGCAAACATCTTTGTGGGCTTCAGAAGCACAACCTTGAGGGAAGTAGACACTACCACCCACTTTTTGTGGGGAGGGGAGCAGAGAATGTGGTGGGAGAGGCACAGGAGCCCATCAAAAACCTTGAAGCAGTCCCAGGCTGCCAAGCTTCACTTGGTTTTAAAGGGCAGTATGCTTCACATGATTGAGACAAAAGACGAAGTTAGGGGCCTGAAGATGGTAGTGGCCCAGAAGTAGTAGGGGCTAAAGGGCAAGCTGAAGTTCATGATCTTGTGGAAGAAGGATAGGTACTGCAACTTGCTTCTGTAGAAATTGACAGAAATGTCAATGTTCTTGCAGTGCAGGACCACCACCTTCCCACTTAGCAGTACCATCTTGGCCACAGTGACCATCAGGTAACTCAGGAGATGGCTGTGGCTATCTGATCACTAGAATCCGCCCCTCCAACATATTTGACAGCTATCTAGAAGAAACCAGGAACCATTTTACGAAAGAGATTTAAATCTCCATTGCAGATGGCATGACCTTGATCTAGAACTGTAGGAATCTGGGTTGTGATTCTCCTATTTGGGCTTGTGATAAACTTTTTTATTTTTATAAAGACAAAAAAATTCAAATGTAAAAATACATAAGAAAAAATATATATACAGTTTCTCAGACTTTGGCTAAGATCAAGTGTAGAAAAAGCAAAAGTCCTTCCAAATTTCACCTTTAGAGACAATTTCTGTCAACTAATTAACTTCCTAGTGAGAATTCTTTTGGGCTGTTTTCCATATATTTACACAAATAAAATAACTTATGTGATTGCTGATTTTTGACTCAACAATATGTCAATTAATCTAGATATACATCATTTATTTGGCCATATCATAAATTTACCAGTTTGCTATAGATAAGAAGTTCTTAACTGGTTGGTACTGCCCTCTAGAGTATGTTTTGTGTCTACAATATTTACATGATGAAATGCATATTTTGTTATACATTTCTTACCTTTTATTTTTCTTTCATATTACAGATATATTCTGTATGATGTTCATTTCAGGACCATAAAGGGAGTATTACAAAGTATTTATTATAAAAAGGAGACCAAGTTAGCTAGGAATGAGAATCACTATTTGTACATGGACATCAAGTGTTTTTAATTTTTGATATTACTAAAAATGCTCTGACTAACATCATCCTTTGCAGTGAGTTTGGTAAGTCAAATGATATGCATGCTTAAAAATTTGACATATTGTACCAATTTACCCATACACCAACAGGGCATGAGAGTGCCAGCTTCCTCATATACTACCAACAATAATGTTGCTGTTATTTGGATGTGGATTTGTCACCAAAACTTATGTTGAAATTTGATCCCCAATGCAGCAGTGTTTGGAGATCAGGCCTACTGGGAGGAGTTTGGGTCGTGAGGGCATCAGCCTCATGAATAGATTAATGCCTTCTGGCTGGGGTAAGTTAGTTCTCTCTGTCTCTCAGGAATGGATTATTTCTCATGAGAAAGATTGGGTTGTTAAAAAGAGTTTGGCTTCCTCAATCTCTCTCTCTTACCTCCTCTCTTGCCATGTGATCTCTTTGCACATACCTGCCCCACCCTTCTCCACCCTCTACCATGAGTGGAAGTAGTATGAAGCTCTCACCAGATACAGCTGCCCAATTTTGAACTTTCCAGTCACCAGAACCATAAGCCAAGTAAACCTCTTTTCTTCATAAATTATGCAGCTCCAGTTATTTTGTTATAGTAACACTAAATGGATTAAGACGAATGTAATCCTGATATATATGGGTCCCCTTCTCACCCATAATTCTGCATTTAAGAAAAATTAAATATAGAATATCATTATGTTGTCCAGGCTGGAGTCCAGTGCCTATTCACAGGCATGATAATAGCACACTACAGCCTTGATCTCCTGAGCTCAACCAATCCTCCTGCTTAAGCCTTCCAATTACCTGGGATTACAGGTGTATGCTACCATGCCCAGTCTTCCCTATAATTTAGAAAGTTATATGATTTTACTTTGCTCCTAGCAATATCTGAGTTTGATTTCTGATTCTGATTTATTTTCTGCTTTAACAACAATAGCTTTATTGAGATATACTTCATACCACACATTCACCCATTTAATGTGTACAATTCAATGGCTTTTAGTACATTCACAGTTATACAACCAAACAATCAATTTTAGAATTTTTTCATCACTCTCTGCCTCCCCAAAACCCCTGTATACATTAGCAGTCACTCCCCATTTTCCTCCAAGTCCTCAACCCTAGGTGACCACCAATCTACTTCTTGGGCAGATTTGCCCATTTTGGACATTTCATATAAATGAAATTGCAAAATATGTGGGCTTTTGTCACTGACTTCTTTCAGTTAGTATAATGTGTTCAATATTCATTTATCTTATAGCCTGCAGTACTTGATTCTTTATTATTGAATAATATTCTGTTGCATGCATATACCATATTTTATTCATCCATTCATCAGTTAATGAATAGTTGGATTGTATTCACTTTTTGGCTTTATGAACATTTATGTACAAATTTTTGTATGGACATATATTTTCATTTCTCTTGGATATATATCTAGGAGTAGAATTAGTCATATGGTAATGCTATGTCTAACTTTTTAAGGAAATGCAAAACTGATTGTCCAAAGTAACTGCACCATTTGACATCCCTGCCATCAGTGCAGGGGGATTCCAATTTCCTCCTGTCTGTTAGAATTAAAAAAACTGTCTATGTTTTTTATTATAGTCATTCTATTGAGTGTGAGTTGGTATCTCATTGTATTTTTAATTTATCTTTCCCTGATAGCTAATGATATTGGACATCTTTTCATGTGCTTATTGGTCATTTGTATATCTCCTTTGAAAAAATATCTGCTTAGATTATTTGCCCATTTTAATTGAGATATGAGTCTTTTAATTTAGTTGTAATAATTCTTTTTTTTTTTTGAGTTGGAGTCTCACTCTGTCACCCAGACTGGAGTGCAGTGGCCGCTCCTGGCCACCGCAGCCTCGATCTGCTGGGCTCCAGTGATCCTTCCGCCTCAGCCTTCCAAGTAGCTGGAACTACAGGCACGTGTTACCATGCCCAGCTAATTTTTTGATTTATTGTAGAGATGAGGTCTCACCAAGTTGCCCAGGCGGGTCTCGAACCTGCGGGCTCAGGCAATTCACTCACCTCAGTGTCCCAAGGCAAGGGATTAAAGGCTGAGCCACTGAGCCCGGCGATGTAATAATTCTTAATGTATTCCAGATTCAAGACCCTTATCAGATATGTGCTTTGCAAATATTTTCTCCCACCTTATGGATTGTCTTTGCTTTCTTAATGTTGTCCTTTGCAGTAAAAATACTTTTCATTTTTACAATACCCAATTTATCTATTTTTTCTTTTATAACTTGTGCATTGATGCCATATCTAAGAATCTATTGCCTAATCCAAGGTCACAAATACTTATGCCTATGTATTATTTCAAGAGTTTAATCATTTTAGCTCATACATTTAGGTATTTGATCAGTTAATTTTTGCACATATATGCATACATTTTGTATATATGCAACTTCAGTCTTTTGCATGTGGATATGCAGTTGTACCAACATCATTTGTTGAAAAGCATTTCCTTTCCCCCATTGAATTGTCTTGGCATGTCTGTCAAAAATCAACCGATCGTGTATGTGAGAGTTTATTTCGACACTCTCAATTCTATTCCATCGATCCATATGTCTATCCTTATGCCAGTACTTTACCATCTTGACTACTATCGTATTATAGTAAGTTTTGAAATTGGGAAGTATGAGTCCTTCAACTTTCTTCTTTTTTAAAAAGGCTGTTTTGGTTATTCTAAGTTCTTTGAATTTCCATATAAATTTTAGGACTAACTTGTCAATTTCTGCAAAAAAGTCAACTGGGCTTTTGATAATGATCAGTTTGAATCTATAGATCAATTTGAGGAGTACTGCCATTTTAACAGTATTAAGTGTTCTAATTCAAAACATGGAATGTCTTTCCATTTATATGTCTTCTTTAACTTCTTTTTAATAATGGTTTATAGTTTTCAAAGTACAGGTTTTACAGTTAATTGGCTTACTTTATCCTCAACTATTTTATTCTTTTGAATGCTATAGCAAATGGAATTGTTTTCTTACTTTCATTTGCAGATTGTTAATTGCAAATATATAGACATATAATTGATTTTTGCATATTACTCTTGTATCCCATAAACTTACTGAACTCATTTATGCTAAGAATTTTTTAATGGATTTCTTAGATATAAGACTATGTCATCGCTGGGCTCGGTGGCTCAGCCTGTAATCCCAGCACTTTGGGAGGCCGAGGTGAGCGGATTGCCTGAGCCCGCGGTTCGAGACCCGCCCAGGCAACTTGGTGAGACCTCATCTCTACAATAAATCAAAAACTAGCCAGGCGTGGTAGTGC
>NW_007023529.1:240320-248712 GCF_000164805.1 Carlito syrichta
TCCTCTGCACTCCAGTCTGGGCGACAGAGTGAGACTCCAACTCAAAAAAAAAAAAAAAAAAAAAAAGACTATATCATCTACAAATACAGATAGTTTTACTTCTTTCTTTCCAATCTAGATGTCCTTTACTTCTTTTTCTTGCCTAATTGCTCCTTCTTGAACCTCCAGTATAATATTGAATAAAAGTGTTGAGAACAGACATTCTTTTCTTATTTCTTATTTTGATCTTAGGAGAAATCTTTGTCTTTCATCGTTAAGTATGATGTTAACTGCAGGTTTTTATTATATAGATGTACTTTTATTAATATAGATGTCTTTTATCAGGTTGAGAAATCTCCATTCTATTCTTACTTTGTGAATGTTTTTTATCTTGAAGAGATTTTGTCAAATGCTCTTTGTGCATCTATTGACATAATAATGTCATATTTATTATTTATTCTAGTTGTATGATATATTACATTAATTGATTTTCTGATATTAACCATCTTGCATTTATGAAATAAACTCCCTTTGGTCACTGTGTATGACTCTTTTTATTTGTTGCTGAATTTAGTTTGCTAATTCACCTCTATACTTTGCAATTGAGTTTTTTGTTTTGTTTTGTTTTTTGAGTTAGGGGGGTCTCACTCTGTCGCTCCAGGCTGGAGTGCATGGCATAATCACAGTTCACTGCAGCCTTGACCTCCTGGGCTTAGGCAACCCTTCTGCCTAAACCTCCAGAATAGCTGTAACTATAGGCACATACTACTATGTCTGGCTAACGTGTAAAAATTTTTTGTAGAGATGAGGTCTCGCTGTGTTGCCTCAGCTGGTCTCAAACTCCTGGGCTCAGATAATCCTCCTGCCTCAGCCTCCCAAAGTGCTGGAATTACAGGCATGAACCACTGTGCCTGACCTGCAATTGATTCTTTATAAATGTCCAGATATTAATCCAAATGTGGACCACAGTTACCTCTCCTTGACTTTTTTTTTTTTTTTTTTGAGCCGGAATCTCACTCTGTCACCCAGGTTGGAGTGCAGTGGCAAGCTCACGGGCACCGCAGTTTCTATCTACTGGGCTCAGGTGATCCTTCCTCCTCAGCCTTCCAAGTAACTGGAACCACAGGCATGTGCCACCACAGCCGGCTAATTTTTTTATTTATTGTAGAGATGAGGTTTTGCCATGTTGCTCACACTTGCCTCAAACCTCTGAACTCAAGCAATCCTCTCGCCTCGGGCTCCCAAAGTGCTGGGATTACAGGCTTGAGCCACTGGGCCTGGCTCTTTTTGACTTTTCTTCAGATACCTCTGTAGTGGTCATTTCTCATTTATCTGCTTCCTTGAATCTGAATTCTTTATGAAGTATTGCTTAATTTTCCCACTTTCTGCTATCTTTCCATCCATTTAAAATGCCACAAGAAAACAGTATAACTTGTGCTTTAATGTATCCTAAGTATTCTAGAGAAATTAAAAGGACAATAGCTCTTTCTGTTTATCCAGATATTTACCATTTATAATGATCTTCATTTTTTTCTTAAAGATTTAAAGTTTTCTCTGTCATCGTTTTCCTTCAGTCAAAAATACTTCTTTCAGCCTTTCTTATAGTGAAAATATGCTGCTGATAAGTTCTCTTCTATCTGTATCTTCATTTTGTTTTCATTCTTGAGGGGTATTATCACTGTATATAAAATTCTGAGTTAGAGTTATTTTCCTTTAAGCTCTTTGTGTTGTTTCAACATTTTCTGGCATTCATTGCTGCTGATGAGAAGTCAGTCATTAATCACATCATTGCCCTCCTGTATGTTACTGTCATTTTTCTCGTGTTGCTTTCAAGATTATTTTTCATATTTGAACTTTAGCAGTTTGATTATGATATGTCTCAATATTGTTTTCTTCATATTTATCCTAATTGAGATTTGCTGAGTTTCTTGTTATCTGTAAATTTATGTTCTTCACCAAAATGAGAACAAATTTACAGATTATTTTTTCCAACTTTTTTTTGCCTCATTTTCTCTTTATTTTCCCTCTGTTACTTCACTTTTGTGTATCTTGGACTTTTTGCATTGTCACATAGATTTCTGAGTATCTGTGTGTTTTCTTGTTTTTGTTTTTTTTTTGAATCGGAGTCTCATTTGTTGCCTAGGCTGGAGTGCAGTGGCACACTCACGGCCACCACAGCCTCAACCTGCTGGGCTCAGCCTTCCACCTCAGCCTTCCAAGTAACTGGAACTACAGGTGCGCACTACCATGCCAGCTTATTTTTTTATCTATTGTAGAGACGAGGTCCCAACAAGTTGCCCAGGCTCGTCTAGAACCCCTGAGCTCAGGCAATCCTCTCGCTTTGGCCTTCCAAAGTGCTGGGATTACAGGATTGAGACACCACACCCAGCCTCTGAGTATCTTTTAATCTTTATTTTTCTGTGTTCTTTGAATTGAGTAATTTCTATTACTTTAAATTTTCTGATTCTTTCATTTGTTATCATTCTGCTAAGGTCATCCAATGAAGTGTATTTCAGTTTTTCAAATGTAGAATTTCCATTTCATTCTTTTTCATTACTTATATTTCTTTTCTGGGTTTTTGCATTTTCTTTCTTTTCTCTTCTTTTCCTTTTTTTTTTTTGAATTGGATTGTCACTCTGTCTCTCAGAATGACCGAGTGTAGCTTCAACTTCCTGGGCTCAGGCAATCCTTCTACTCAGCCTCCTGAGTATCTGAAACTAAAGGTGCATGCTACCACACTCATCTAATTTTTTGATTTTTTTAGTAAATACATGGTTTCCATATGTTGCCTAGGCTGACCTTGAACTCCTGAGCTCAAGCAATTGTCCTACCTTGGCCTCCTAAAGTGCTGGGATTACAGGCATAAGCCACCATGCCCAGCTAGTTTTTGCATTTTCAATATAGTATATTTTTCTTTCCCTTATTACTCATGGTTATGATAGTTGATTTAAGTTATCGTTTGTTAATTTTTACATCTGAGTCACCTTAATATTGGCCTCTATTCATTGTCTTTTCTCAGGAGAATAGATAATGTTTTCCTGGTTTTTTCTTATGTCATATAATTTTGGATTGTGTCTTGAATATTGTGAAGATTTTGGATTTTGTTAGAATCCTCCAAAGGGTGCTAATAGTTTTGTTTGAACATATAATTCACTCAGTTGGATTAAAACAGCAAACTCTCTTTTTGGGTGACAGCTCAAATTTCAGTTCAGTTCTTCTACTCTAACCTGGGCTATTAACAGTGTGTTTATGGTTCAGGGGTCAGCTAGAGACTTGACTATATTTTTGATACAGAATTTAGGGCTTCCTCTCTGGTTCCTTTTTTCTGGAATTCTATCCTCACTTTCTAATAACTCAGGTTGTTATAAATTCTGTCTTTTGATTTTTCAACCGGAAAGACTACAGATTATTGGAGTCCTGCACAGTGCCCACAACTGTAGCATGACCTTAGAGTAAACCACCCTACACCTCAAAAATGTGAAATGCCTTGTGCTGCTGCCTTCTCCCAAATTTTAATTCTCGAAAAACTTTTTTTTTACTTACTCTCCTGCTATATTTTACTCGTTTCTCCAGAATCTTCAGGAAATTGTATTTTTTTCAAAATGTATAGTTGTTATCCATAGAAGAGTTGATATTTTAGGAGCTAACTCGGCCATCTAAATAATTCTCTAAGCCAGGCACAGTGGCTATAGTTCCAGCTACTAAGAAACTGAGGCAGAAGAATTGCTTGAGCCCAGGAGTTTAAGGCCAGCCTGGGCAGCACAGTGAGAGCACATCTCTAAAAGTAAATAAATACATAATCATCTGGGTTTTTAAAATTTGTTTTGTTTTTAGAGACAGGGTCTGTCTCCCAGGCTGCAATGCAGTGGCATGATTATGGCTTATTAAAACTCCTGGGCTCAAGTAATCCTCTCACCTCAACTTCCCAAGTACCGGGATTACAGGTGCATGCCATTATGTCCAGCTAATTGAAATTTTTTGTGTTGTAGAGATGAGGCTTTGCTGTGTTGTCTAGGTTGTTCTTGAACTCCTAGTCTCAACCAATCCTCTCACCTCGGCATCCCAAAGCTCTGGAATTACAGGCATGAACCACCACACCTAGCTTCACTTTTTTTCCTTTGGAAAATATGTTTTTAAAATTCTCACAAACACTCTCTGCAGTCTGCAAAATAATATACACATATGTAAAGAAAAATATTCTTTCTTTCTTCTTTTCATTTCCATGCCCACCAACTGGATGTATCTATTAATAATAATATGATCTATATTCCTTTTCACCAGTTCCAGGCTCACACACAATTATATTTAGATATAAAATATTTTGCTGTTTTTAAAGTGAAAACAAACTACACACACTGCTGTGCAGCTTTCTTTCTTAATGTGACAGGGACAAATTTTTAGGTAAACATACATATCTAGCCAAATAGACCTTATTTTTTCAGATAAATTTTAGGTTCACAGTAAAATTGAGCAAAAGAGGGCAACCCCTTCGGGTGCCCTCCCACCGTGGGAACTTTTCTGTCCTCTCAAATCCTGCTTTCAAAAAAAATAATAAATAAAATGAAAAAATAAATTGAGCAAAAGATACAAAGATTGACCATATATCTCCTGATCCCAACACACGTACCCTCCATCATTGTCAACATCCCCCATCAGAGTGGTACATCTGTTAAAATCGATAAACCTACATTATCACCCAAAGCCCATAGCTAGCACCCTTGGTATTATACATTCTATCAGTTTTGACAAATATATAATGACATATATCTACCATTATAATATTGAAACTGCGCCTCAAAGTGTTTTTTTTTTTTTTTTAAACCAGTGACAACAGACATTCCTGAGTTTGCAGGATGGCAGATAAGAAAAGAAACAACTTGCTAAAATGCTGAAACTTTCTTTTCTGATAAGACAACAAAACAAATCAGTTGGAACAAATATGGCCAAATGGAATCTGCACAGACCAGATTGGTCAACATCACAGCCTGATTTCCGATGCAGGTTTCATATTCACTACCTCAGAATTTGCATGTAGGATTCATGAGGAGATAACTGTGCATGCATATTATTGCTTCCCAGACCTCCTCTTTTCTTCCATTAATCACTTATGGGTCCCAGAATCTACCCCCTAAACATTTTCTGTAAAATTGCTGCCTTAAAGTCAACACAGAGAGAGATCTGAGCTTGAGTCCTGTCTCCTTGTTAGTCGACTTGCAATAAAAAGCTTTTCTTTTCTCAAAAACTGGATGTCATACTATTGGCTTCTAGTGCATTGGGAAGTGAGCCCCTTTTGCTCAGTAATAATGTCATAAATAATAGTTGCACTGCCCTAAAATCCCCTGACTTTAGCCTAGTATCACTCCCTTTCTCCAACCACTGGCAACTGATCTTTTACTGTCTTCATACTTTTGCCTTTTCCAGATTGTCATACACTATAGTTGGAATCATACAGTAAATAATCTTTCCAGATTGGCTTCTTTCACATAATTATATGCATTTAAGTTTCCTCCATGTATTTGGATGGCTTGAGAGCTCATATCTTTTCAACACTGAATAATATTGCAGATTGTTTAGATGCACCATAGTTTATCCATTCAGCTACTGAAGGACATCTTGGTTATTTCTAAGTTTTGACAATTATAAATAAAGTTGCTATGAACATCCATTTGCAGATTTTAATGTGGACATCCACTTTCAACTTCTTTGGGTAAAAACCAAGAAGCATGGCTCCCATATGTAGTAAGAGTATGATTAGTCTTGTAAGAAACCACCAGACTCTTTTCAAAGTGGTGGTACCATTCTGTATTCCCAACAGCAATGAATGAGAGCTCCTGTTCCTGCACATCCTTGTCAGCATTTGGTGTTTTCAGTGCTCTGGATTTTGACCATTATTTTTAAAACCAAGTTAAATTTTATTTTGTTATTATTATTTTTTGAATTGGAGTCTCACTCTGTCACCCAGACTGGAGCGCAGTGGCACGATCACATCTTACTACAACCTCGACCTTCTGGGTTCAGGTGATCCTTCTGCCACAGCCTCCTGATTAGCTGGGATTGTGGCATGTGCCACCATGTCCAGCTATTTTTTTGTTTTAATTGTGTTTTTGTAAGGATGAGCTCTCACTATGTTGCCTAGGCTGATCTTGAATTCCTGGGCTTAAGCAATTCTCTGGCCCCAACTTCCCAAAGTGCTGGTATTACAGATGTGAGCCATCATACCTGTCCTCTTTCTCTCTCCCTTCCTTCTTTCCTTCCTTCCTTCCATCCATCCTGTCCAGTTGTTTCAGCATCATCTGTTGAAAAGATTGCCTTTTCTTCATTGCATTGATTTTTCTTCTTTGTCAAAGATCAGTTGACTATATTTATATGGGTCTATTCTGGGCTTGCTATTCTGGCCCACTGATCTATTTGTCTAATCTTTTACATATTATATAGGCATACTATATAATATGTCTTGAATTCAAGTAGAATAAGTCCTCTAACTTTACCTTTTTCAATGTTGTACTGGCTATTCTGGGTCATATAAACTTCAGAACCACTTTGTCAATATTTATAAAATAACTTGGTGAGATTTTTATTTGAATTGCTTAAATCTGCAGATACAGTTGGGAAGAACTGAAATCATGATAATATTTAGTCTTCCTATTCACAAACTAAAATATTTCTTCAATTATTTTGCCCTTATTTATTTTTCAAAATTTTTTGTGATAAGAACACTTAACATGAGATTTATCCTGTCAACAGATTTTCAAGTGTGCAATGCAGAACTGTTATATATAGGTGTAATGTAACATAGCTGATCTCTATAGCTTACTCATCTTGCATAACTGAAATTGTATACCCACTGATAAGTAACTCCCATTTCCCCCTCTCCCAACCCCTGACAATCATAATTCTATTATTTGCCTCTATGAGTTAGATTGTTTTAGAATCAGGCAGAATATTTATCCTTCTGTGAGTGGTTTTTTCTACTTAACAGATTGTCTTTAAAGTCCAGTCCTGCTGTTGCATATGGCACAATTTCCTTCTTTTTAAAGGCTGAATAGTAGTCTACTGTATGTATATACCATATTTTAAAAATCCATTTATCTATCAGTGGACATTTATGTGTTTCCACATTTTGGCCATTATGAACAATGCTGCAGTGAATATAAGAGTGCTAATATCTCTTTGGGATCCTTATTTTGACTCTTTTGGATAAACACCCAGCAGCGAGATTGCTGGATCACATGGTAGTTCTAAAATATTCAGTGTGTGCTTGAGAAGAATGTATGTTCTGTTGATGTTGGATTGAATGTTCTGTATGTGTCTGTTAGGTTCCATTTGATCTATAGTATTGTTCGGTTCTGTTTCTCTGTTAATTTTCTGCCTGCTGTTCTATTATTCAGAGTTGGGTATTGAAGCCTTTTAATTTTGAGTTGTTGTCTATTTCTCCCTTACATTCTGTCAATGTTTGCTTTATATATTTAGGTGCTCTGGTGTTGATTGCATATATATTTATAATTGTTTTATCTTCCTGGTGGATTGACCCTTTTATTATTATATAATATCTTTCTTTGTCATTTTAAAACAGTTTGTGGTTTAAAGTGTATTTTTTTCTGATAAATATAGCTAACTTTGCTCTTTTGGTCACTCACGAAATGTCTTTCATTTTCTCTGTACTTTCAGCCTATGTGTGTCCTTAAATCTAAAGTGAGTCTCTTATAGACTTCTAAAACAAATTCAGCCATTCTTTGTCTTTTTATTGTGATTAATTCATTTATAATTAAAGTAATTATTGATTAGGAAGGATTTACTATTACCATCTTGTTTTCTGTTTGTCTTGTAGTAGTTTTTTTTTCCTTTTTTCTTCCTTTTCTGTCTTCCTTTGTGTTTTTTCTGCTTTTAAAATGTTGATTTGCTTTGATTTCCCTTTCTTTTTCTTTTGTGTAACTTCTTTGAAAATTTTCTCTGTTATTACCATGGGGCTTATTTAAAATATTTTACAGTTATGCAAGTTTATTTCAGGCTGAATACAATTTCAATCCCATACAAAAAAAATGCTTCACTTTTACTTCTAACACCCTACACTTTATATTACTGATGTCACAATTTACATCTCTTTATATTGTGTAATCATTAATATTTTTTAGTTGTAGCTATTTTGAACACTTTTCTCTTTCAACTTTTATAGTAGAATAAAAATGATTTATTCACCATTGTTACAGTAATACAGTATTTTCTATTTGCCAATATATTTACTTTTACCAAAGAATTTTATACTTTCTTATGCTATCATGTTACCATTTAGCATCCTTTCTTTTCAAGTTTGAGAACTCTCTAGCAAATCTTGTAACGGTCTTTTTGTCTTTGATCATTATTTATTTATTTATTTATTTATTGAGTTGGAGTCTCACTCTGTCGCCCAGACTGG
>NW_007023529.1:248732-305679 GCF_000164805.1 Carlito syrichta
CCTCAGCCTTCCAAGTAGCCGGAATTACAGGCATGCGCTACCACGTCCGGCTGATTTTTTGATTTATTGTAGAGATGAGGTCTCGCTGCCCAGGCGGGTCTCGAACCCGTGGGCTCAGGCAATCCACTCACCTCAGCCTCCCAAAGGCACGGGATTACAGGCTGAGCCACCGAGCCCGGCTGATCATTTTTAATTGATACATAATAGATGCACATATTTTGAGGGATACGTGCAATAGTTTGATACAGACATATATTGTGTAAAGATTAAATCAGGGTGACTGGAAATCCATAACTTTAAATATTTGTCTTTTATTTATGCTTTACATTTTTCTCTTTTATCTTTTTTTTTTTTTTTTTTTGAGTCGAAGTCTCACTTTGTTGCCCACGTTGGAGTACTGTGGCACACTCACAACCTCTGGAGCCTTTGATTTCCTGGTCTCACCCCTCAAGTAGCTGGAACTACAGGTGCATGCCACCATGCCCAGCTGATTTTTTGATTTACCGTAGAACAGAGGTCTTGGCAAGTTGTCCAGGCTAATCTCCAATTCCTGGGCTTATGCAATCCTGTGTCCTCCACCTCCAATAGTGCTGGGATTACAGGCATGAACCACAACACCTGGTTCTTCTAGTTATTTTGAAATATAAAATAAATTGTTAACTATAGTCACCCTACTGATCTATTGAACACTAGATCATATGGTATGTTTGTAACTTTTAATCAACCTCTCTTCACTCACATTCCCCCTCTCCCTCCCCTTCTTGGTTTTTGGTAGCCACTAATCAGCACTCTATCTTCATGAGATCTACTTTTTTTGGTTCTACATATGAGTGAGAGCATGTGACGTTATTTTGTGTGTGTGTGTGTATGTGTGTGTGTGTCTGTTTAATTTATTTCACTTAATAGAATGACTTCCAGTTCCATTGTTTTGCTGTAAATGACAGGATTTCATTCTTTTTTTATGACTGAATATTATTTCATGTATATATACCCCATTTTGTTTATCCATTAATTCACTGTTGGGCATTTCAGTTGATTCCATCTTTTTGGCCATCTTTGAATAGTACTGCAATAAACATAAGAATATAGATACTTCTTTGATATATTGATTTTTCTTTTGGATATATATCCACTTGTGAGATTGCTGAATCATACGGTATTACTATTTTTAGTTTTTTAAGGGACTTCCATGCTGTTTTCCATATTGTACTATTTTACATTTCTACCAACAGTGAATGAGGATTCCCTTTTCTTCAAATTCTTACCAACAATTGTTATTCTCTATCTTTTTGAAAAAAGTCATTTTAACTGGGGTGAGATGATATCTCATTGTGAGTTTGATTTGCCTTTCTCTGATAATTAATAATGTCGAGTATTTTCTCATATTTCTGTTGGGCATTTGCATGTCTTCTTTTGAAAAATGTGTATGAGATCATTTGCCAATTTTAAAATCAGATTATTTATTGTTTTGCTATCGAGTTGAGTTCTTCATATGTTCTATTAAACCATTGTCAAATAGATATTTTGCAAATATTTTCTCTCATTCTGTGGCTTGCCTCTTCACTTTGTTGATTGTTTCATTTGCTGCTTTGAAGCTTTTTACATGTCTAATTCCATGTGTTTAATTTTGCTTTTGTTGTCTGTGTTTTTTGAAGTCTCACAAAAAAAAAAAAAAAAAATCTTTGCCCAGGTCAGTGCCCTGGAGCATCTCTCCAATGTTTTCTTTTAGTAGTTTTATAGTTTCAAGTCTTAGATTTAAGTTTTTAATCCATTTTGTATTAATTTTTGTGTGTGATGAGAGATAGGAGTCTATTTTCATTATTCTGCATATGGTTATCCACTTTTCTCAGCACCATTTTTTGAAGAGACTGTCTTTTCCCCATTGTATTTCCTGTCACCATTGTTGAGAATGAGTTGGCTGTAAATGCATGGATTTTTATCTTGGTTCTCTATTCTGTTTTTTTGTTTGTCTTTTTATCTATATGTCTGTTTTTATGCCAATATCATGCTGGTTTGGTTACAACTTTGTAGTATATTTTGAAGTCATGTAGTGTGATGCTGCCAGCTTTTAAGATTCCTTAAGATTCCTTTTGCTACTTGAGGTCTTACGTGCTTCCATATATGTTTTGGGATGGTTTCTCCTATTTCTGTGAATAAATATGGTTTTTATTTGATCAGCTCCTGATTCCGCAGGATGCTGCAGGAACCTGGGCCACATAGCCTTCACGGAATTCACTGGGCAGCCAGGGACATGCTGGCTTCCGGATGAAGAAATGTGCTTGGGGTAGTGCCCAACATGGGGCCCCCAAAGAGTGCTGCAGCTTTCTTGGTTTGGAGTGAGCTAAGTCCAGAGAAGTGTTGACTCAACAGGCCGGCAGGCCAAGCCCTGAGAAGTGTCAGCTTGATGGGCCAGCAAGCCAGGGCCCCAAGAAGTGTTGGCTCTGCTGGGTTGGCAAGCCAAGCCCTGAAAGAATCGGCTCTGCTGGTTTGGTGGGGAGGCAAGCCAGGCCCAGAGAAGTGTCACAGCTCTGCTCTACAGTCTAGCTCTCTTCCAGCAGCTCTTCTCTCTTTTTTGGCAGTCTCACTTATAGCTTCTCTCCATCAGCAGGTTTCTCTGCAGTCTTGCTTCTGCTGGCTTTACTGGCTCCATCAGTTGGCAAGTCAGTCTCTAGGGTATGCAGATCTTCTGGTCCTCAGCAGCTTCTTCAACCTAGTGTGTGTAAGTCTAGGTTTTTTTTGTTTTTGTTTTTGTTCTTGAGAAAGCAGAATTTATTGAGAACAGAAAAGCTCCCACAGCGGGAGGGGGCCTGAAGGGGTTGCCCCCCAAGCCTGGGTTTTTGTCTTGTATCCAGGAGGAATGAAGGACACAGATGACCCAAACGTAAGAAAGTAGGATTTATTAGGAAGACAGAAAAGTTCCGGCAATGGGAGTGGACCCCAAAGTGGATTGAGATCAGAAGTCAAAACTAGGATGTTATATAAGCCAGGCAGTGATCTGATTGATTAACCCTAGTAGTGAGCTGATTGGCTGGCACTAGCTGTGCTGATTGGTCAGTACTAAATACCAATCAGCTAGAAGTATGGGCCTAGCAAACAGTTGATTGGTTGGCACTTAGCACCAATCAACTGGAGGTGTTTTTGAATTCCAGGAAGTGAGTGTTTTTTACTCTAGTCTGAGGGGATTGCAGGGAGTTTGCTATGGAAGCCAGTGTTTGTGGTTCAGTCCCAGAGGTTTGCAGGAGGTTTGTTATTTTGTTACTGAGACCCACCCTATCTGTCTGCCTATTAAGTTTTCTAACTCTCTCCTCTCTCAGTATTTTGATAGAGATTACATTGAATCTGTAAATTGTCATTTGACAATATTAATTCTTTTAGTCTAGGAGCATGGGATATCTCTCCATTTTTAATGTCCTTTCCAATTTCTTTCATAAGTGTTTTATAGTTTTTCTTGTATATATCTTTCACTTCTTTGGTTAAATTGATTCCTAGTTTTTTAATATTCTTTATAGTCATTGTAAATGAGATTGCTTTCTTGATTTTTTTCTCAGATTCTTGACTGTTAGCATATATACATTCTACTGGTGTTTGTATCCTGCAACTTTACTGAATTTGTTTATTAGTTTGTTGGTGAATTATTTTGTTTTCTCTAAATATAAAATTGTGTTGTCTATAAACAAAACTAATTCCTTTTCAATTTAGATTCTCTTTATTTCTTTGTTGAAAAGATTGCTTTTTTCTCCTTTGCATTCATTTTGTTTCTTTGTCAAAGATCTGTTGACTATATTTATATGGGTCTATTCTAGCCTATCTAATCTTTTATCAATGCCACACTGTCTTGATTACTATATAATATGTCTTGAAGTCAAGTAGAATAAATCTAAGTGCTCTGGCCAAGACTTCCAGTATTATGTAAATAAAAGTGGTAAAAGTGAGCATCCTTGTCTTGTCCAGATCTTAGAGGAAACACTTTTACATTTTCCTCCTTCAGTTTGATGTTAGCTGTGGGTCTGTCATATATAGCCTTTATGATTTTCGAGGAATGTTCCTTATACACTCAATTTGTTAAAGGCTTTTAATCATAAAGGTACATTAAATTTTATTGAGGACGTTTCACATTAATTAATTAATTTTATTTTTAAATTTATTTTGAGTTGGAGTCTCACTCTTGTTGCCCAGGCTGGAGTGCAGTGGCACGCTCATGGCCACTTCAGCCTCGACCTGGTAGACTTAGGTGATTCTTCCGCCTCAGCTTTCCAAATAGCTGGAACTACAGATGCATGCCACCATGCCTAGCTAGACTTTTCACATTTATTAAAATGATCATGTGATCTTTGTTCTAGGTTTTGTCCATTTGATATAACTTGTTTATTGATTTGCATATGTTGAATCATCCTTGCATCCCTGGAATTAATCCCACCAGATCATGGTGAATCATCTTTTAAATGTGTTAATGAATTTAGTTTGTTAGTATTTTCTTTTTTTTTTTTTTTTGAGTTGGAGTCTCACTCTGTCGCCCAGACTAGAGTGCAGTGGCCCCTCCCGGCCACCGCAGCCTTGACCTGCGGGGCTTGGCCATCCTTCCGCCTAACCTTCCCGGTAGCTGGAACTACAGGTGCGCGCTACCACGCCCGGCTGGTTTTTGATTTATTGTAGAGACAAGGTCTCGCCAAGTTGCCCAGGTGGGTCTCAAACCCTCGGGCTCAGGCAATCCACTTGCCTCGGCCTCCCAAAATGCTGGGATTACAGGCTGATCTACCGAACCTGGCCTAGTTTGTTAGTATTTTGTCGAGAATTTGTGCTTCTATGTTCATTAGTGATACTGGCCTATAGTTTTCTTTTTATGTTATGCGTTTTTCTGGTTTTAGTATTAAGGTAATGCTGGCCTTGTTGAATGAGTTTGTGAGTAGTCTCTGTTTTCAATTTTTTCTTGAATTTAAGTAGGATTGATATTAGTTCTTCTTTAAATGTTTGGTAGAATTCAGCAGTGAGGTCATCAGGTCCTAGGACTTTTTTTTTTTACTGGGAGACTTTTTATTATGGCTTCAATTTTGTTACTCACTATTGGTTTGTTGAGATTGTCTACGTCTATTTGGTCTAATCTTGGTAGGTTGTATATGTCTAGAGACAAAGAAATCTATCAGTTTCTTCTAGGTTTTCCAATTTTTGGTGTATAGTTGTTCATAATAGTCTCATGATTTTTAAAAATTTCTTTGGTCTCAGCACATGTTTCCTTTGTCATTTCTAATTTTATTTATTTGAATCCTCTTTCTTTTTTCTTAGTTAATCTAGCTAGAAGTTTGTCAATTTTGTTTGTCTTTTCAAAAAAAAAATTTTTGGTTTAGTTGACCTTTTGTATTCCCCCCCTTGTATTTTTTTAAAGTCGCGATTTCATTTATTTCTGTTCTGATCTTTAGTATTTCTTTCCTTTTGCTAATTTTTTGTTTAATTTGTTCTTCTTCTTTCAATTCTTTGAGGTGTATCATTGGATTGTTTAAAGTCTTTCTACTTTTTGATATGTGTTTATTGCTATAAACATATTATTTATTGCTATAAACATGCTTTTAGTACTGCATTTACTGTATGTGATAGATTTTGATACATTGTATCTCCATTTTCATTTGTTTCAAGAAGTTTTAAAATTGTCTTTTAATTTCTTTATCGACTCATTGATTGCTCAGGAGCATTTTGTTTATTTTCCATATGTTTGTGTAGTTTCCAAGGTTCCTCTTGTTACTGATTTCTAGTTTTATTCCATTGTGGTCAGAAAAGATATTTGATATGATATTTACTTTTTTAAGTTTGTTGAGACTTGTCTTATAATATAAGAAATGGTCAGGTTTTGAGAATGTTCCATGTACTGAGGAAAAAAATGTGTACTCTGCAGCACTTGAGTGAAGTGTTCTGTATGGGTCAGTTTGGCAATTTGGTCTAGTGTGTAGTTTGTGATGTTTTTTGTTGATTTTCTGTATTTATGAGCTGGTTATTACTGAGAGTGTTTAAGTCCCCTACTATTATATTGCAGTCTATCCCTCCCTTTAAATCTACTAATGCTTGCTTTATATACTTGGGAGCTATGATATTGAGGACATCGATATTTATAATTATTAGATCTTGCTATATCAACTCCTTTATTATTGTATAGTGACATTCTTTGCTTTTTTTTTTTTTGTCTTTTGACTTGTAGTCTATTTTATCAGCCTGGAGTATAAGTACTCCTGCTTTTTCTTGGTTTCTAGTTGCATGGATTATCTTTTTTTTACCTTGTCACTTTCAGTCTATGTGTGTCTTTATAGGTGAAGTGGGTTTCTTGCAGGTAGCATGGAGTTGAGTCTTGATTCTTTCTCCATTCAGTCACTCTATCTTCCTATCTTCCTTCCTTCCTCCCTCTCTCCCTCCCTCCCTCCCTTCCTTCCTTCTTCCCTCCCTTCTCTTTCTTTCTCCTTTCTTCCTTCTTTCCTCCCTCTCTCCCTCCCTTCTTTCCTTCCTTCCTTCCTTTCATCAAGGTCTTACTGTAACTCAGGCAGGAGGGCAGTGGCACAATCGTTGCTCACTGCAGCCTCAACCTTCTGGGCTCAGGTGATCCTCCTGCCTCAGCCTCCTGAGTATCTGGGAAAGAACCACCACACCCAGCAAATTTTGTTTTTGTTTTTGCAGGGACAAGGTCTTGTTTTATTACCTGGTCTCAAATTCCTAGGTTCAACCAATCTTCTTGCCTCAGCCCACTCTATGTCTTTTAATTGCAGAATTGAGGCCATTTACATTCAGTGTCATAATTAATAAATAAGGACTTACTGCTGCCATTTTATTGCTTGTTTCCTGGTTGTTGTGTAACTCTTTTCTTTCTTTTCTATCTTTCCTCTTGCTGTATTGACTCCTTTATTATTATTTAGTGACATTCTTTGTCTCTTTTCGTCAGTCTTTGACTTACAGTCTATTTTATCAGATAGAAGTAAAAGAACTCTGCATTTTTTTTGAATTTTTTGTTTCCAGTTGCATGGAATATCTTTTTCCGCCCCCTCACTTTCAGTCTATGTGTGTCTTTATAGGTGAAGTGGGTTTCTCCTTCCCTCCCTCCCTCCTTCCTTTTCTCCCTCCTTCCTTCCTTCTCTTTCTTTCTCCTTACTGTCTTCCTTTGTGATTATATGATTTTCTTTGATAGTATGTTGGTATTTGCTGCTTTTTATTTTTAATGAATCTATTGTAACTGTTTGCACTGTGGTTACCATAAGGCTTACAAAAAACATGTTATCAAATATAACAAATTGTTTTAAGGGGAAGGCAACTTATCTTAGATCACAATGAAAAATATGAAAACAACCAAAAAAGAAAATATATATAGAAAAAAATTCCAACCCTTTAACTCTATGACCTTTATGTTTGACGTTTGTTGTCTCAATTTACATATGTTTTTATTTTTATTATTTATTTATCTGTTTCTGAGTTGGAGTCTCACTGTCACCCACGGCCACTGCAGCCTCAACCTGCTGAGCTCGGAAGATCCTTTTACCTCAGCCTTCCAAGTAGCTACTTGGAAGGTACATGCCACCATATCCAGCTAATTTTTTGATTTATTGTAGAAACAAGGTCTTGCCACATTGCCCAGGCTGTTCTCAAACTCCTTAGCTAAGACAGTCCTCTTGCCTTGGTCTCTCAAAGTGCTGAGATTACAGGCGTGAACCACTGTATCCAACTGCATGTTTGTTTTTATATTGTTGGTTGTTGTAGCTATTATTGTTTTTGATTGATTTGTCTTTTAGGCTTCATACTAGAGCTATGAGTGGATTGATTGCACATCACGATTACAGTATTTGTGTATTCTGGGCTTGTCTGTACGCTTAATTTTACTAGTGAGTTTTATACCTTCAAATATTTCTTTGAAGACTTCATCTCTCCTTCATATTTGAAGGATAGCTTTGCTGGATTCAACATTGAGCAGTTTTTGTTGTTCTTTCAGCACTTTGAAAATGTCTTCCCATATCCTCCTAGCTTGTATGGTTTTCATTGAGAAGCCTGTTGCCATATGAATTAGAGTTTTTTAAATATGCTATTTGCTTCTTTTGCTGCTTTTAGGATCCTCTCTTTGTCCTTGACCTTTGAGAGTTTGGTTATAATATGTCTCAGGGTAGTCTTATTTTGGTCTAATCTGTTTGATGCTCACTTTGTTTCCAGTACCTGGATATTTATATCTTTCTCAAATTTTGGAAAGTTTTCTGTTATTATTTCTTTCAATACGCTTTCTACCCCTTGCTCTTGTTAACTCTCTTGAACACCAATAATCCTTACATTTGGTCTTTTATGTAATTATCTATATCTTGTAAGCAATCTTTGTTCCTTTTTATTCTTTTTTTGTTTTGTTTTTTTCTTCTCTATTTTCACTCCAATTTTCAAATAGCCCATGTTCAAGATCGCTGATTCTTTCCTCTACTTGATACATTCTGCTGTTGAAAGCCTCTAATACATTTTTCAGTTTAGCAAATGTATTTTTCTGATCCAAGATCTCTGTTTGATTTTGCCTTATTATTTCAATCGCTTTGTTAAATTCCTCTGATAAACTTCTGAACTGATTTTCTGTGTTATATTGGAGATCACTTTTTCTGAAGACTGTTATTTTGAGTTCTTGTTTTAAGAGCTCATAATTGTCATCTTTTTAGGATCAGTCATTGGTTCTTTGCTTTGTCTGTTTGGAAATGTCATGGTTCTCTGTTTGTTGTTGTTTCTTGTAGAGGTATATCTATGTCTTTGCGTTGAAAAATCAGTTATGTATTCCAGTTTTCTTTGTTTGGCTTGCTTTGGTTTTCATTGAATATGTTTTCTTAGAGACTGTAATTTACCTGTTGAATTTTTTTCTTTTTTTCATAGTAAGGTGCTGCCTCCTGTTCAGCACTAGATGATAGCTTATGCCCCGGTTTACCTTGGCTCTAGTAAAGGATCAGAGTGCTGCTTGTCCTGAATGGCGGAAGTCCCAAAGGAAATAGCCTAGCAGTATGGGAAAGCTGGCTAGGAGTTCATGTTCAGGGGATATGTCAAATAAACCTCTTATAGTGTGGTGAACAGCTACTCCAATTTGGTGTCACCTTTGTCTGAGTTATAGTATAGTTTTCAGGACAAGGTATAGTAGTCCCACCTTCCTTCTTTGTTTCCAACTGTTCTAAGGGATATTTTTCTCTTCAGGCACTCCCAGCACTTTCTGTAGGTTGAAACAGGGCCAAGTCACCTGCCAGGGAACCCAAGATGGTGAGGAAGCTAGTTGTCACTTGATTTCACTTTTTCCAATGTAGAAATTGCGAGGCAGGGAAATTTTTCTGCATGCTTGGTACTAAGCAGATTGGAGATAGGGCATCATGGATGTGAAAGTTTGATTCTCTTGTCATCTTTTCAGAGTTTTTCATTTCCTTGTGGCCTTGGGAGCTCTCTTATCCTCAAATTTGAGTTCTGGGTTGTTGCTGGTGATCATCTTGGCACTGCATATATGTTTTTTGTTTTCTGTGGTTTGAGGAATAGAGCCACCTTGCTTCTATGCTGTCATTTTGGGAACTGAAAGCCCATTTCTGTCTGAAAATGTCTTTATCTCTTCTTTAGTTTTGAAGGATAGTGTTGCTGGTGTACTACTTTTGTTTGATAGGGTTCTCATCACTTGAATATATCATCCCATGTCATTCTGGTGTGCAAGATTTCTCCTTAAAACTCTGCTCATAGTCTTTATAAGGGTTCCCTTGTGTGTAACATGTTGCTTTTCTCTTGGTATTTTTAAATTTTTCTTTGTCTTTGACTGTGACAACTTGATTATAATTTGTCTCAATGTGAATTTATTTAGATTCATCTTACTTGAAGTTCCATATGCTTCCTGAATCTGAATGTCCATTCTGTGTCTCAGATTTGGAAAGTTTTCAGCCATTATTTTTTTAGTATAGGCTTTTTGCTTTTTTCTTTCTCTGTGTCTCTGTTCTTCTTCTGAGATACCATAATGCATATATTAGTCCTTTTGATGGCATCATATATTCTTTAAGCTGTCTTTGCTCCTATGATGAATAATTTCAAATACTTTGTCTTCAAGTTTTCTGGTTCTCTATTCTGCTTGCTCTACTCAGCTGTTGCATCCCTCTTTTGAATTTTTCAGTTTAGCTATTATATTCTTCATCTTCAAGATTTGTTTGTTTCATTATAAAATTTTATAGTTGAAATTATCGTTTGTTTGCGCATTGTTCTACCAACCTCATTTAGCATTTTTTGACACTTGTTTTGATTTCTCTGTCAAATGATTCATATATCTCCACTTCAATAAGGTCAGTTTTTGACATTTTATGCTGTTCTTTTGTTTGTATCATGTTTCTCTGCTTCTTAATTTCCCTTGCTTTTTTGGTATTGTAATCTATGCCTTTAAAAAAAAATCAACTCTCCAAGTCTTTCTGAATTTGCTTGAACAAGAGAAGATCTTTACCAATCAACCTGGCCCAAACTTCTGTGGGCCTCTCAAACCTTCATGCTAGTCCAAACTGCTGTTTTTGCTCTTCATGGCCACCAGGATGCTAGAGGATGTCAGATCCTGTCAGCACTCTGAGATAGGTGGGACACAAGTAAAATCCTCGGGTAGCTCCTGTAGAAGTTGGAACTCTGGGTGTATGGTCCAACTTTTTCTCTCTCCAGGGAGCAGCTGGTAACTGAGGTTTTTTGCCCATTTGCTGTTCATTGAGCCAGAGAGAGAAGTTGTGATGAGTGTCTGAATACTAGTTCAAGCCACTGTTTTTTACTGTTGTTCCCAAAAGATTAGAGTCTGCCAGGCCATGCCAGCTCTACAAGACAGAAAATACAGAAGCCAGTCCCTCAGGTAGCACCCAGAGAATCTGGGGCATTAGATTTGCAATCCAACTCTTTTTCTCCTCAGGAAGAAGCTGTGAGATGGAGTTGCCCATTTACTCTGTGCTAAGCCAGCGAGAGGAGCTGTGATGACTTCCACAGGTTAGTTGTAGCCGCACTTAGCATATTAATCATAGTTTTAAATTCCCTTTCTGATAATCCCAGCATTTCCACCATATTGGAGTCTATCTCATGCTTGTTTTGTCTCTTCAAAATGTATTTTTGCCTTTTAGTATGCCTTATAATTTTTTCTTGATGTATTGGGGCAAAATAACTGCTATACATAGGACTT
The DNA here is from genome assembly GCF_000164805.1 of Carlito syrichta. Classification (NCBI taxonomy): domain Eukaryota; kingdom Metazoa; phylum Chordata; class Mammalia; order Primates; family Tarsiidae; genus Carlito; species Carlito syrichta. The sequence continues at coordinate 259,879 of NW_007023529.1, forward strand.
TAGTCATGTTCTATAGTCCTATGATTAGGTCTCAGTCTTTTAGTGAACCTGTGTGTCTGGACTGTGAATTTCATGTGTGTCTTTTAGCACCCTGCCCTCTCTCTCACCTCTTAGGTGGGACAGAATGGCCAGAGTGGGCTGGAGTTGGTTATTCCTCTTTACTCAGGTCAGTTAGGCTCTGGTAAAAACCCTAATAGTTTAGGCTGTGGTGAAACAGCTTCTCCTGAGGCCAGGCCTTGTTAAAAATAACACAATGCTCCAGTATATTTCAAAAGATTTATTTTTCTTTTTTTCTCCATCTGCCAGAGGATGAGGGAATTTTTATCCAATATTCACTGTGAAAACCTGGTCAAATGTTTAGAGTTAAACTCACAAAACTATTGCTTCTACCTGTGACTGGGATGTCTTGGACATTTTAACTCTCATGATCTTCCATGTTGAGCCTCTAGCAATTCATCAATTACAGTTTAGATTTTGCTACCCAGACATCTGTTCTCAAGAAGGTTTCTTCTTGAGAGCTCCTGCTCCAATAAATTGTGATTCTCTGTCTCTTCAATTTGAAGGATGATGCTTACTCTGTGATCCTACTTCTCCAATGGAAGAGTTGTGAATTTTCCAGTTTGTTTAGACTTTTACTTGTCATTAGAATGGAGCGGTGGCTTTCAAGTTCTTTACATGCTGGGCCAGGAGCCAGAAGTTCCATGATATCTTTTAAGTGATGAAAAAACTGAAGGAATAATAAAGAATTGTCAAATCAAAAATAGGCACTTAAAAATTAAATAGTTTATATTTGTGAACTGCATATTTAACAAGAAAAAACCAAATTGCCAAAGTTTATCTCTAATTCAGGATAGAAGATTCTCAGTTTGAGATCTGTCCATATTTTCTTCCGAGAGAATAAGGAGTCGGCATATAGCCTAATGGTTATTACTCAATCTATCTTCAGTTGTGCCTCCTGGACACATTTCTGGTTCTCAGGGAAAGAAAACTAAATGTTTAATTAAAAACCAAAAGAGCTGTTTCATAAAAACCTTTAATCCATGGGTTCCCAAACATCTTCAGTATTGCATTCATGGAATGAGTTATAAAGCTGAGGGAGACATAAGCTCATCTCTGTTAGGCACAACAATGCAATTTGCACACCTTGAGGGCTTAGTGTGATTAGCTTTGGAGAATTGTTGCATGTGGCAATGCCTCGGGAGGGACTATATTGAATATTGAGGAATAGCATGAGATGGTGTTGGAGCAACAGTGGTCCTCAGTCATCAGTGAAGTATTTCTCAAAAAACAACAGATGCTAGAGAGGATGTGGGAACAAGGGAACACTTCTACACTGCTGGTGGGAGTAAGCTAGTAAAACCTCTGTGGAAAACAGTTTGGCGATTCCTATAACAGCAGGAGAGATTTTTTTTTTAACTCTTAAATTTTAAAAAATCTAAAGATGTAGGGTATGATTCTGGGTTAGGTATGCAAATATGCATTATGCAAGTACCCTTGCTGATGAGATGTGCCCCTCCCCCCAGCAGTTTCCCACTACTGCCAATCCCTTTCTTATAGTATTATGATAATTGTTCAAGGTCTGCTTATAAGTGAGAATATGTGGCACTCGGTTCTTTGTTTCTGTGACAGATCACTCAGTATTACAGACTCTAAGTTCATCCAACTTGCTGCAAAGTTCATAATTTTGTCCTTCTTTATGACTGTGTGATACTCCATCATGTATATGAACCACTTTTTTTTTTAATCTAGTCCTCTTTCAATGGGCAGCATGGTTGGTTCCATGTTTTTGATATTGTGAATAATGCTGCAGTAAACATGTATGTGCAGGTATCTTTTTCTTTTTTTTGTTGTTGATGCATTTTGTTTTTATTTATTTATTTTTAATTATAAAGATGTGGGATACAATTTAGGGTTAGGTATACAAACATTGATTATGCAGGTACTCATGTTGATGAGGTATGCCCTTCCCTCCCCTAGCAGTTTCCCTCAGTTGCCAATCCCACCCCCTCTCCCCTGACAGTTTCCCATTACTGCCAAATGCTTTCTTATAGTATTATAATTGTTCAAGGTCCGCTTATGAGTGAGAACATACGGTACTCTGTTCTTTGTTTCTGTGAGTATGATCGACTCCAAGTCCACCCAAGTTGCTGAAAAGTCCATATATTTGTCCTTCTTTATGGCTGCATAACATTTCATTGTGTATATATACCACATTTTCTTTATCCAGTCCAGCTTCAATGGGCAACATGGTTGGTTCTATGTTTTTGCCATTGCGAATAGAGCTGCAACAAACATGCATGTGCAGGTATCTTTTTTGTAGAATGATTTGAGTTCTTCCAGGTGTATTCCCAATAAGGGAATTGTTGGGTCATATGGAAGGTCAATTTCTGGTTCTTTCAGAAATTGCCACACTGTCCTCCAAAGAGGTTGTACTAGTTTGCATTCCTACCAGCAGTGTAGAAGCGTGTTCCTTTTTCTCCACATCCTCGCCACCATCTGTTGTTGTTGTTTTACTAATGATGGCCATTCTTACTGGGGTTAGGTGGTATCTCAATGTGGTTTTGATTTGCATTTCTCTGATGATGAGTGAGGATGAGCACTTTTTCATGTGTCTGTTGACTGTCCACATATCTTCTTCTGACAAGTGTCTATTCATGTCTTTTGCCCACTTTTTAAAGGGGATATTTGTTTTTTCCCTTTTGGTGCGTTTGAGTTCCTTGTAGGTCCCAGATGTTAGGCCTTTGTCAGATATACAGTTGGCAAATATTTTTTCTCATTCTGTGAGCTGTCTCCCTGCTCTCTTGATGGTTTCTTTTGCTTTGCAGAAGCTCGTTTGATGAGGTCCCACTTGTCTGTCTTATTTCTTAAGGTATTGGGCTTTAGGGTTCTGAATAGGAATTGGTTGCCAGTTTCAATTTCCGTAAGGGTGTCTGTCTCCTGCATTTTCTAAGATTCTTATAGTTTGAGGTTTTACATTTAGGTCTTTGACCCATTTAGAGTTAATTTTTGTGTATGGTGATAGGTAGGGGTCCTGTTTCAATCTTCTGCATGTGGTCAGCCAGTTTTCCCAGCACCATTTACTGAATATGTTCTCCTCTCCCCAGTGGTTGTTGGTGGGGACTTTGTCAAAGATGAGATGGTTGAGAAATTGAGGTTTTGCTTCTGAAATCTCTATCCTGTTCCATTGGTCTATGTGCCTGTTCTGGTACCAATACCAGGCTATTTTGATTACTGTAGCCTTATAGTAAAGTTTGAAGTCTGGAAGTGTGATACCTCCTGCTTTATTTCTTTTGCTAAGGATTGTTTTGCTATTTGTGGTCATTTATGTTTCCATATGAATATCTGTATTGTCATTTCCAGGTCTGAGAAGAATGATGTTGGTAACTTAATGGGTATTGCGTTGAATCTGTAGATTGCCTTTGGTAGGATGGACATTTTAACAATGTTGATTCTTCTTATCCATGAACATGAAATATTTTTTCATCTCTTTGTGTCTTCTTGGATTTCTTTGAGCAGCGTTTTGTAGTTCTCATTGTAAAGGTCTTTCACTTCTCTGGTTAGGAAGATGCTGAGGTATTTCTTTTTGTGTGTGTGTGTGTGGCTATTGTGAATGGGAATGTGCTTTTTATTTGGGTCTCTGCCTGCATGTTATTGATGTATAGGAATGCAAATGTCTTTTGCATGTTTATTACGTACCCTGAGACTTTGCCAAAGTCCTTTATCTGTGCAAGCAGATTTTTGACAGATTCTCTTGGATTTTCAAGGTATAGGATCATATCACCAGCAAAGAGGAATAACTTCCTCTTTTCCTATTTGGATACCCCTGATTTCTTACTCTTGTCTAATTGCCCAAGTTATTACTTCCAACACAATATTGAACAAGAGAATGAGGGTGGGCAACCTTGTCTTGTTCCAGTGTTCAGGGGAAATGTTTCCAGTTTCTGTCCATTTAGCAGTATGTTAGCTGTGGGTTTATCACAGATGGCACTTATTATTTTGAGGTATGTTCCTTCTATACTTAGGTGTTTGAGGGTCTTTATTAAGAAGTGATGCTGGAATTTATCAAAAGCTTTTTCTGCATCTAATGAGATAATCATGTGGTTCTTGTTTTTACATCTGTTGATGTATTTGATGACATTTATGGTCTTGTGAATGTTGAACCAGCCCTGCATCCTGGGGATGAAGCCTACTTGGTCATGGTGGATAATTTTTGAGATGTATTTTTGGATCTGATTTGCTGGAATTTTGTTGAGGATTTTTGCATCTATGTTCATAAGGGATTTTGACCTGTAGTTCTCGTTTTTTGTTGGATCTTAACCCGGTTTGGGTATCAGTGTGATGTTAGCTTTGTAAAATGATTTGGGGAGAATATCATCTTTCTCAATTGCCTGGAATACTTTCAGTAGGATTGGTATCAGCTTCTCCTTGTATGTTTTGTAGAATTCTGCTGGAAAGCCATCTGGTCCAGGACTTCTTTTGGTAGGTAGTTTTTGTATGACAGAGTCAATTTCCTGGGTTGTTATTGGTCTATTTAGTGTCTCAATGTCTTCTTGTTTCAATGTGGGGAGGTTGCATGATGTCAGAAAGTTTCCATTTCATTTAGGTTATCAAGTTTGTTTCCATATAGGTATACATAGTAACTCTGATCATCTTTTGTATTCCTTCAGGGTCAGTTGTGATTTGACTTTTTGTATTTCTGATTGTGTTTATTTGGACTTTTTCTGTCTTTTTCTTGGTCATTCTGGCTAGGGGCCCATTGATCTTGTTAATTCTTTCAACGAACCAACTTTTTGTTTTGTTGATGTTTTCTATGATATTTTTTGTCTCTTATGTCCTGTATCTGGGCTCTTATTTTTGTGATTTGGATTCTTCTGCTACAGTCGGAGTTTTGGTGGTCTTCTCTTTCCAGCTCCCTTAGGTGATTTGTTAGGCTCTCAACTCCTGATCTTTCCGTTTTCTTGATGTGTGCTCAGAGAGATATAAATTCCCCTTTCAGAACTGTTTTCAGGGCTTCCCAGAGGTTTTGGTAAGATGGTTTTTCATTTTCATTTGTTTCCAAGAATCTTTCAATTTCTGTTTTGATTTCAGTGTTTACCCAGTAGTTGTTCAGCATCATGCTATTTAGTGTCCATGTCTTTGTGGGCTTTGGGGAAATGTTGTTACTGTTGATATTTATTTTTATTCCACTGTGGTCTGAGAATGTGCATGGCAAGATTTCGACTTTATTGAATTTGTTTATGCTTGATTTATGGCCAAGGATGTGATCAGTCTTGGAGTATGTTCCATATGGTGATTAGTAGAATATATATTCTATGCTTGTTGGGTGGAATAACCTGTAGGTATCTATTAAGTCCATTTGGTTGAGTGTCAAGTTTAGGTTCTGGATCTCCTTGCCGATTTTTTGCCTCGATGATCTATCTAGGGCTGTCAGTGGGGTATTCAAGTCCCCTGCTACAATAGTGTCAGAGTCAATATCTTTTTTTAGTTTACTTATTAGTTGCTTTATAAATGCTGGTGCTCCTGTGTTGGGTGCATATATGTTTAGGATGGATATTTCTTGTTGATGGATTGAACCTTTTATCATTATGTAGTGTCCTTTTGCATCTTTTTAAATTTTTGATAGCTTAAAGGTTATTTTGTCTGATATTAAGATTGCAACTCCTGCCTTGTTTTGTGATCCATTTGCCTGTAAACTCATTTCCAGCCTTTAGCTTTGAGTCTGTGTGCATCCCTTAAAGTGAGATGAGTCTCCTGGATGCAGCAAATACTTGGGTCATAGTTTCTTATCCAGTCTGCCATTCTGTGTCTTTTCAGTGGTGCATTTAGTCCATTCACATTCAGGCTGATTATTGAAATATGAGGTTCTTATAAAGTTTTTCCTTTGCTTGTTTTATTTTGGCTTTGGGGTTCATGTATGTGTGTGTTTTCAAGTTTCCTGTTGCACTGTATTCTCTGCTGATTCTGTGCTCTGCTATTCTCTTGGGAAGTGTGTGGTCAATCAGACTCTACAGTGCTTAATACCTTTTTTAGTGTCTCCTGTAGAGTTGCTCTGGAAGCTGCATAATCTCTTAGGTATTGGATGTCTGGGAAGGATTTTAATTCTCCATCACTGATGAAGCTGAGCTTGGCTGGATAGGAAATTCTTGGTTTAAATTATCTTTGAGGACTTTGAATATAGGACTCCAGTTCCTTCTTGCTTATAGTGTTTCTTCTGATAGGTCTGCTGCTATTCTGATTGGTTTTCCTCTATAGGTAGTCTGACCTTTCTCTCTTGCTGTCTTTAGTATTTTTTTTCTTTTGTGCCTACTTTGTGTAGGTGAATTACTATGTGTCTAGGGGTTGGACTTCTCATTTGATGTCTTTGGGAGTTCTCTGTATCTCTTGTGCTTGGCTGGTCACATCTCTGGTGAGATGGGGAAAGTTTTCTTGGATTACTTCCCAGAATACTTGCCCCATTTCCCTTTCTTCTTCTGGGATACCAATCAGGCATAGGTTCAGCCTCTTGATATCATCACACATCTCTTGTAGGCTTTGTTCTCTTTTTCTAGGTCTTTTTTCTATGTGTTTTACAGATCAGGTTAATACCATGTTCTGGTCTTCAAGTTCTGAGATTCTTCCTTCAGCTAGATTAATTCTGCTTTCCAGGCTTGTCATCTTGTTATTTATTTGCTGAGTGAAATTTTTTATTGCCAAAATCTCTGTTACAAGTTCTTTCAGTGATACATCTTGTCTTTCTTGAGTCCTATTTACTCTTTTCATCCATTCCCTAATCCCTGTCACATTCTGGGGACAGTCTTTGGTGATTTTCATTGTTTGGGCACCAAGGTCTGATTTTTCAGGAGTATTGTCTTTGAAATTGCCTGAGGTCTTCCTTTGGCTTTTCCTCATTTGTGATAGATCTCTTGTTTTTCTCTTTAGTTCTGTTATTCAGTGTCAGTGAGACAGGCTTTCCCTTCTGACATTTGCTCAGACCTCTATTCTTTCCTGATTCAGGTTCTGGATTTGTTCTATTTCGAAATAGGATGGTGGATAGAAAGCTTTGTTGTCTCTTATAGTTTTCAAAATTCGAATAAAGTGGGGTATGGGCACTAGGAATCAGATACTACTTGCAAATTAAAATGTTCACTTATTGTGTTATGTGTTCCCTGAGACCCATTCCCCACTACCACTCTATATGATGATGCAAAGCAGAAACCAATGAAAAAGCAATTGAATACACACACACACACACACACACACACCAAAACAAACTGGAATAACAACAAAGCAAAACAAAACTATCAGCAACAAAAAGACCCTCAAGAAAACTAAACACACACACACATGCCTAGCACAATGTGAATAGAGAAGAAAAACAGAAAGACTGAAGGGGAAAAAAAAAGGGATTCAGGTCAAACCCTCACACACCTCTAATGACATACTCCTTATACTATAAAAAATGAACATAAAAAAGACCCAGAAGAACAAAAGAACAAAGACCAACAACCACAACAAAATTGAAAGATGAACATGCAATCATTTACATACACACATAAACAGAAAACGACAAATAAAAGAAGAAAGAAACAGAAAAAGAAAAGAAAAATTAAAAAAATTTTTTTTTGAGAGGGATGCAGATCAAACCCTCACATACACATTCATGCCAAAAGGAAAAATTTTTTAAAAATAGATGAACTGACAAGCAAACAGTCAAAAAATTTTTTTAAATTAAAAAATAATTGAAAATTTAAAAAACAAGAAGACACAAACAAAAAACCCCTGCCCTCTTGTGGCAGGCTCTGTAATTGTTCCTCTAATCGAACCTCTCCTGCAGAGCCACCTCTTTCACTCTCTCCTCAAGGAATGAAGCAGGGAAGGAGGGAGGGACAGTGGAAATGGGTGGAGCTGCAGGACTCCCCTCCCACTCTTATATGGTGGGGAGGTATGGGACTGTCTCTTCCCCAGGTATGTACTTTCACTGGGATGCCCCAACCAGGCCTATCCTGGAATGTAGCTCTCTACTGCGACTGAAGTCCAGTCTCTGCCTGGGTGTGTCCCTCTCAGTCGTGGCCCAGCTGTGTGGGTCTGATGTTCAGAGGATTGCTGGGGAGGAGGGGGGTTGGGTCAGCCCCAGGCTCACCACTGATCTCTTTGGAGTTCTTCGTCCTTTTTTGGACACACCCTTTGTCCCACACCTGGATCACGGTAGGGGGTGGGGCACCTGGAACTCAGCACTCATCAGGTCCCTCTGAAGTTTGTGCTCTCAGTATATTCCCTTTGGGCCACGATCAAGCCCTGAGTAGTTGATTTGCCAGTCACAGAGATTGGATCTGTTGGTCTGTGGTGAGCAAGTCTGAGCAATTTCCTGTCCTGCCTTCAGTGTGGTGGTGGGGTGTCTCTCTTGTCCTCTTCCATGGGAACTTGCCTCTGGATTCCATCCACAGCTCCTTCCAGCACCCTGCCAGGTTCTGAAGGGATGAGGCAAAGCCTGGAGCAGTCTGTCTCCTGCTTCAAAGGTGAGGGAGCGCTTGGGGCAATAGTGTCTCCTAGCCACTTCTCCAAAGGAAAACTTCTGTCCGTTTAAAAAAAAAATGGTGCTCTACTTCTGCAACCTGGGAAGAGCCAGGGACAAAATAGAGAAGCTGCAGAACCTGCTGTTGCACCAGGGGCCTGGCCACCCGCTCAGGAGACCCACTTAGATAGTCTCTCCCAGCGTTTTCTTGCCAGGGAGGGTTTGTTGATTGAAAAAAAGAAAGAAAAGAAAAGAAAGAGATAATGGCACCGACTTCTGCATCCTGGGAGTTGCTAGGATCCAAGCCCAGACGCTGTGGCACTAGCCACTGCACCAGGAGAGCCCTGGTCACTAGCTCCCTAGTCCTCACTCAGTCAGCCACTCACACGCCCACTCCTCACCAGCACATACACAAAATTTTCCATACACTCACTCACTCACACGGGGATTCGCATAGTCCAACTGGCTCGGCTGTCATCTTCCCTCTCGGTATCTTTTTCATAGAGTGATTTGAGTATCTCTGGGTATATTCCCAGTAAGGGCGGTGTGGGGTCATGTGGGAGGTCAATTTTTAGATCTTTTAGGAATCGCTACAATGTTTTTCACAGAGGTTGTACTCCCACCAAGAGTGTAGAAGTGATCCCGTTTCCTGCATCCTCTCAAGCATTTGTTGTTTTTTGAGTTATTGATGATGGCCATGTTGACTGGAGTTAGCTGGTATCTCAGTGTGGTTTTAATTTGCATTTCTTTGATGATTAGTGAGGCTAAGCACTTTTTCATGTATCTGAGCTGCTCATATATCTTCTTTTGAGAAGTGTCTATTCATATCTTTTGCCCACTTTGTAAGGGGACTGTTTGCTTTTTTCTTTTTGGCACATTTGAGTTCCTTATAGATCCTAGATGTTAGGCCTTTGCCAGATATAAAGTTGGCAAATATCCTTTCCCAGTCTGTGGGCTGTCTCCCTGCTCTCTTGATGGTTTCTTTGGCTTTGCAGAAGCATGTCGGTTTGATGAAGTCCCATTTGTCTAGCTTATCTCTTATGGCATGGGCACTTGGGGTTTTGATCAGGAATTGGTTGCCAGTTCCCATTCCCATAAGGGGAATGTGTCTCCTGCATTTTCTAAGGTTTACGTTTAGGTCTTTGATCCATTTATAGTTGATTTTTCTGTATGATGATAGGTAGAGGTCTTGTTTTAATCTTCTGCATGTGGTCATCCAGTTTCCCCAGCACCATTTACTGAATAGGTTCTCCTCTCCCCAGTGGTTGATGGTAGAGGCTTTGTCAAAGATGAGTTGGTTGAAAAATTGATAACTTGCTTCTGGAATCTCTATCCTGTTTCAGTGGTCTATATGCCTATTCTTGTACCAATACCAGGCTGTTTTGATTATTGTAGCTTTATAATAAAGTTTAAAGTCTGGAAGTGATACCACTGGCTTTTTTTTTTTTTTTTTTGCTGAGGATTGTTTTGGCTATTTGTGGTCATTTATGTTTCCATATGAATTCCTGTATTGTCATTTCCAGGTCAGAGAAGAATGCTGCTGGTAATTTAATGGGTATTATGTTAAATCTGTATATTGCCTTGGGTAGAATGGACATCTTAACAATGCTGATTCTTCCAATCCATGAGCAAGGAATATTTTTCCATTTGTTTGTGTCATCTTTGATTTCTTTGAGTAGTGTTTCATAGTTTTTGTTGTAAAGGTCTTTCACTTTCCTGGTTAGGAAGCTGCCAATGTATTTCATTTTTTATATGTGGCTATTGTGAGTGGGGTTGTGCTTTTTATTTGGGTTTCTGTTTGTTTATTATTGGAGTATAGGAATGTGGCTGTCAGCAGGAGAGATTTTTGTTGGTATCCCATGGAATAAATATGGTGGGAGTTTAGGACTAGTAACACATTTTAGAAATACTAAGGGACACTTTGCAAGAAATCAGAGACTGTGCATCATATCAGCAGGGAATAACTAAGGAGTAAATCTGGGCCTCAATAACAATGTGACATAATTTGTGATGCCAAATAAAATTTAGACTGCATTATATTAATATCCATGTAATATCTTGACATAAGCCATTCCTATACTTGTTGCCATTAGAAGATATTTTTCTTTGCCTGAAGTGGTAATCATTGAGTGAATGATGCAAATTTGCACTAATCTGTATTGAAGAAAGGACCCTTCCTAATTTTTTTTTATTGAGGTATTGAAGAATGACTCATTAAAAATACACTCATGGCCGGGTACGGTGGCTCAAGCCTGTAATCCCAGCACTTTGGGAGGCCAAGGTAAGGGAATTGCCTGAGTCCATGGGTTTGAGAACAGCCTGGACAACTTGGAGAAACCTCATCTCTACCAAAAAAAAAAAAAGCCAGTGTGGTAGTGTGCACCTGTAGTTCCAGCTACTTGGAAGGCTGAGACAGAAGAATCACCTGAGCCCAGCAGGTTGGCGCTTGGGGTGGCTGTGAGCATGCCACTGCACTCCAGACTGGGTGACAGAGTGAGACTCCAACTCAAAAAAAAATAAGAAAAAACTTGTTAAAAATAAACACATTTTAACATAAAATGCAAACCTAATTTAGAGACCACCAACCTTGACACTATTTCTTCCAAATTAAAATAAACAAAATTTTAATATCATCAAATAGAAAAAGTTCCTTCATTATAGAACTCCCAAGAAAGTGCTCCTGTGTTTTGGAGGCACAAGAAAATGAGATGTTAGGTAATTGACCAAATAATGCTATCTTGCCATATTGTTTTCTTAGGAAGATATTGGATAGATGGTTTCCTTTAGTAGAGATCAAGTTATTTCAGGTGGAATCCCCACTGATTATTTTAATATCATAGTATTTTAATTCTAGCACTTAACATTTCCTAAAAATTCTGAAATAGTACTAAAGAGAAGACTTCTGAAATTTATATTACTCAAGGAAAGAAGTATTAAGTTTCATTTTAAATTATAAAAATACAATTCCCTGAGCTTTCTTGCTTGTTTCAAAATCCATCATTTTGAGTACCTTGACTAATTTGGAAGTAGGAACATTAATTCTGTAGCAACCTTGAATGGTCCCTGAAGTTGAAATGGTCTTTACAGTCCTTTAAAATAATCTACTATCATAATAACTTTTTTCTCAGATTTATTCACATTTTCCAGAGACATCAGGGATCAGCATAAGGCACTTATTCATTTTAGAAAAAATTTATTTTAAAATTTCTTCATTGCCAAAACTAGTGTAGAATGTGACAGACTATCTCTTGTGTGATTTTTGTCACAGACATTACTTTTGGATAAAAATTCCAACACTTTTAAGTTATTCTATTTTTAAAGCATAGGCTTAGGTAACAGTTTTTGCGTATTCATTCTAGTAAAGTCAGATGTCTGTCATGACCAACGTGTCATAAGTGGTTTTGGTGATAGTAATAATTTGGGCAATAGTAGGTTCACAAATCTAACATTAATGTAACTAAATCTTTTGAATGATAATCATATATGGAGTCTAGGGATCCAATATGATGTATTAATAACTCCACATTTTCCACCAGAGCAGCAAGCCTCATACATCTTCTGCTCCCTTTTAAAAAATATCTTTTTGGCCTGGCATGGTAACTCAAGCCTGTAATCCCAGCACTTTGGGAGGCAGAGGTGAGAGCATTGCCTGAGCTCAGGTGTTTGAGACCAGCCTGGGCAACATGGTGAGACCTCATCTCTACAGTAAATAAAAAAATTGGCTGGGCATGCTGGTGCATGCCTGTAGTTGCAGCTACTTGGAAGGCTGAGGCAGAAGGATCACCTGAGCTCAGTGGGCCAAGGTGGCAGTGGCCATGAGCATACCACTGCACTCTAGCCTGGGCGACAGAGTGAGACTCCTACTCAAAAAATAAGTTAATTAATTAAATAAAATGTCTTTTCAACAAATATTTCTATTGTCTTTCATGTTTGAGTAACAAGAGATCATGGTACACCTTTATTCCTCTTCCTCAAACACACTTACCTAATATTGCATAAAGTTCACTGTGCTTGACGGTTGTTCTCTTATGATGTGTTTGAAAAAGAAAATGTCAAAGATATAGATCTGAACCTAGAATAACCAACACAAAACTTAAAAAAAAAAGCAGACAAAATTGGAGGACACACACTCCCCTATTTCAATACCTACTCTATAGCTACAGTAATTAAGCAGCATAGTATTTGTGAAAGAATAGATGTAAAGATCAGTGGAACAGGATAGAGAACCAAGAAAAAGACTGACACAGATATAATCAAATGATTTTTTGATAAATATGCAAAGTCAATTCAATAGAGAAAGAGTCCGTCTTTTCAACAAATAGTGCTGAAATAACTGGGCATCTATGTGTCAAAAAAAAAAAAAAAAAAAAAAAGAACCTAGATACATACCTCACACATTACAAAAAAGATAGGATCATAGACCTATAAAATGTAAAACTTAAAGAAGAAAACATATATGAGAAAATCATGATTTTGGATTTGGTGATGAAGTTTTAAATACAACATCAAAATCATGATCTTTGAAAGAAAAAAACCTGATAAATTGAACTTAATAATATTAAAGACTTTTAGGAGCAGCTGTGAAATGGATGTGGCAGCCAATGAGGAATGTGCAGCATTAGGAGAATGCTATAAGAAAATGAAAATGAAGTTACAGGAGATCAGAGCAGAACACACAGAAATATGGGAGAGGAAAAAGAAGAGGAAAAACCCCAATCTGAGACTTTCAGATTGTGCTGCTGCCAGTCATGCCAGTATCATCGGTTGACCAAGCAGATCAAAACTGATATAGAAATAGATAAAAGACTAAGAGAAAACTAAACGAGTTGATAAACGAGACAAATATAGCTGGAGATGTCCTTATAATAATGATACAGATATCAACAATATTAACAAAAGGAATGCTAAATTCAACAAAAAGGCAGAAAGTTTCTATGAGAAATAAACAACTGAAATTAAACAAAATTTGGAAAGATGGACACCTGGTCTAATCTCCTTCAAGAACAGTTTTGACTGCCAAATTGTACCGGTAAACCAGGACACTGTCAATACATTTTCTTTTATAATTTGTAAATAAATATTCTGTGAATGTCTATGTATTTTCATGCTTATATATTTATTAATATTTCCATGTTTTAGAAAGGTCTATCTTTTATTTCTTTGTTTAAAGTATGTGTTTAATGTGTGAAGTCTACTGGGTTTCACATTCTTAACTACAGATATGTGAGTCATTGTTATCCTAAAATCTGTTGTATATCTAACTTGACCTAGAGTTGAACTTGGGGGCTTCAGAGGTGGGATGCTAAACTGATAGTAATTTTCTTGCAAGCTATGGTAGGTAGCAAAAGGAAGGTGGCAATGGCTAATGGAAATTCACCCTAGTCCCTCTGCTTCCCTGAAGTGGTCATAATTACAGGTGCCTGAACCCAGGTGCATGTTTGGGGCAAATGTGGAGGATAGGAGATGGATCTTCTAATGGCATTCTGAAAAATGCTGACTTCCAAAAAGCAGCTATTCTTGGAAGAAAGTAAGTTGAAACGTTTGGTTGAAGTATTATTTTAAAATATATAATACAGTTTGGTAAGAAAAAAAGCCTGGTTGGAATTTAAACCTTATTTCAGTTGTAACTAAAAAATTAGAATTTGTGACTTGAGTAGTAATTATGCAAAATATAGGACAAAAAACCTGAAGTTAGGACCATTCCATAAAAGTGAAGGAGATTATCTATTGGTACCATGTTATATCTATCAAAACATGACTGGTATTATGTTCAACAAAGCCAGGCACACCAGTAGGAAGCTCTGATTTCAGTGTGAATGATGGACTGATAACTAAAGATGGTAACAGAAGTTTTATTTTATATATATCTCTTTCTATCTATATTTTAATTTAAAGATATGGGGTACAATTCAGTATTAGGTATACAAGTGAGAAGTGCTATTAATAAAGGTATATTCAGTGACCTATGAATAGAGAAATTGTAACATGATACATTCATATAATTATAGAATGAGGCAGATCTATACTGACATGAAAAGATGTTCGTAATACATCTGTATAAAGAGATGTTTGTATAGATGTGGGAAAAAATCCAGGATGTATGTAACACAATTCACAATAGTCAATTCTGAGAAATGAAAATAAAAGGAATACTTTTACTTTTATTTTTAAAAACAATTTGAGACAAATACACCATGCTGCCTAATCTTTTCAAAATGGTGCAGTTAACCTTTGAACAACACGGGGGTTGGGGTGTAGATACCCCCCCTGCTACTGCCCCCTCAGTCAAGAGTCTGAGTGTAACATTTGACTCCCCCCAAAACTTAACTACTAATAGCTTACTGTTGACTGGAAACCTTACTGATAACATAAGCAGTCAATGCAATTTTGTTATACATTCTCTATACTGTATTCTTACAATAAACTAGAAAAAAAAAGAAAATGTTATTAAGAAACTCATAAGAAAGATAAAAATATTTACTATTCATGAAAAAAAATAGACTTTTGGTCTGCAAAAGACACCGTTAAGAAAATGAACAACAAGTCATTTACTGGGAGAAAATATTTGCAGATTGCATATCAGATAAAGAACTTATATCTGAAATACACAGACAATTCTTAAAACTCAACAAATGCACTTATATTGGGCAAACAATGCACTTATATTGGGCAACAAATGCAACAAATGCACTTTTATTGGGCAAAAGAGAAATATTGGTGAAAATGGCAGAGCAGGGAACTTCAAACATCCATCCTTCCACAAAAGCAATGAATAAACTTGCAAAAACTGTCAGAATTAACTTTTGGGTGTGGGGGGCAAATTTTGGAATCTAATCAAAAGCTTACAACAAGCAAGACAACCCTTAATTTTTAAAAAAAGAGGCTTAGTTTTAGTAAAAATGCCACATAGCAGTTTTACTTACCTTGAAACCATTTCCTGCTCCCCAGCCTGGCAATGATCTTCAGGTCTTCATTCTTGGTACATGTTACTAGTACCTGAAAGAGCAATATGGGCCTTATCTTCAGAAAATGATGGTTGTTAATTTTGGCCTGTCTGGTGTCTTCCTAAAGACCAACTTACAGGTCTGCCTTTATTTTGCCAAACTTAGAATGCAAATATATTGGCTGCTGCCACCTGAAGCAAGAAATAATAAAGATAATCAGTAGAAAAATTAAAAAACCTGGAAGGAAAAGGTAGGAAAAGATGCTTTGGGGATTAAGAACTTTGATACATTCCTGCATATTATGATGAATCTAGAAGGCCATATGCATGTCTAGTGCTGGGTGCATGTTCAGAAAAGACCTAAGGAGACCCTAAGCTTTCACCTATGTTTGACCTTCAGACTCCACACAAGCAGAAAGTGAAGCCTAAGGTAGAGTTGTATGCTGTCTAGCTAAGTGTCCCAACCCACACAGAGAGTGTCTGCAAAGACAGGGGAATTTTGTTGTAATTCCAGGCATCTAAAGAAATCTCTGTCAAATCACTAGCTGCCCATTAAGCTGGTGGAACAAAGACTCTAGTGGCTATACCCGACAAGGAATACAGGCTTTAAGAATTAGCTCAGAAAAGCCATTAAATGAAAAACAAACAACAAACACAACAGGTAGCAACAACAAACCTGAGGAGGGCGGGGAACATTATAACATTGCCATATGTTAGTATTCAAAATGTCCAGTTTTCAACAAAACATTATGAAGCATTCAAAGAAACAATAGAGTATGGTCCATATACAAGAAGAATAAAATAGAAATTGTCCCTGAGGAAACTCGGGCATTGAACTTGTTAGACTTTAACGCAACTCTTTTAAGTATGCTCAAAGAACTTAAGTAAACAATGTACAGAGAGCTAAAGGAAACCATGAAAACAACATCCCATCAAAGACTACCAATGACGAGTAAGAAATTATAGAAAGATATCAAATGGAAATTCTGAAGTTGAAAAGTACAATAATTGAAGTGAAATATTCCCTAAGGGGTTCAACAATAGATTTGATCAGGCATAAGAAAGAATCTCTGAACTTGAAGACAGATCCATCAATATTAGCCAGTGTGAGTAGTAGAAAGAAAAAAATTATGAAGAAAAAAGTGAATAGAGCTTATAAAACCTGTGAGTTACCAAACATCTAGGATCAAGGAAGAGACAAGACCATGAGAGGAGGTAATATACAAGTTTTGTTGTACAGTGCTGAGACAGAGCTACAAGAGAAAAGTCCCACCCAACAAGAAATTGTCCAGAAACAACATTGTAAGACCACCACCCAGAAGGGAAATAGGCCAAAAGAACAGTCAGGGGAGAAGAAGAAATTGTAGAGGAGACTTAGATGTTTAGATGATGGTGCTAGGCAACAATGTGGGAGTATCTAGATTAGAGAGCTTCAAAGGTTAGCAGTGGGGTTTTTTTTTTTTCTTAAGTAAGGGTCTGTCTTGTCTATAGTTAGCAGATGTTGGGAGCAGTTTCATGAGATGTGTAAAGTAGACAGTCTATAAATGGCTAAACATACATTTGCTTGGATCATATGCAAAGTGATTGGATGTGTGAGAAATTGAGTTTGGTACCAGTGGGTTTTGGGCTAATGGTCTTGTTGGTTGTGAATAAGTAGCAACATGGAAGCTATTCTAGGCCAAAATTAAGGAGCTATCTCTGGCCCATTTATATAATATATAACAACATATGCATAATAGAGCCCAGAGGAGAGAAGAGAGAGAAATCGGCAGAAAGATTACTTGAAGTCATAATGTCCCAAAGTGATGAAAGACAAGAATATACACAGCTAAGAAACTCAACAAATTCTACATAAAATAAACTAAAACATGTATACACAAGACACATTATAATCAAATTGTCAAAAGATTATTATGGACTCAATTGTGTTTTTGTCCAAAATTAAATGATGAAGTCCTAACACCTAATATGACTGCAATCAGATACAGGGCCTTTAAGAAGGTGACTACGTTTAAATGAGGTTGTGACAGTGGGGCCTTGTCCAATAGAATGGTGTCTTTATAAAAAGAGGAAGAGATACTAGTGTTCTCTCTCAGTGTATATGCACAGAGAAAAACATCACATGGAGGCACAGCAAGAAGGTGCCATCTGCAAGCTAAGGAGAGAGGCCTCACCAGGAACCAACCTTGCTGGCATCTTGGTTTTGTGCTTCCAGCTTTCAGAACTGTGAAAAAATAAATTTCTGTTGTTTAAGCCTCCTAGTCTGGAGTTATGACAGTTCTAGCAGACTAAGAAAATAAAGAATTTTATACTTTGCAAGACTATCTTTCAACAATGAAGAAGAAACTAAGACATCCCCACTTTCAGAATGCTAGTAGGTCTGCTTAGATCCCCATGAGGAAATGAAGAACACAGGTAAGGATAACTATATAGGTAAATATAAATTAGTTTTAATGTATTTTTGATTTGTGACTCTTTTTTCTATATGATTTAAAAAGCAAATACATAACATAATTAAATAAATATGGGTTAATGGAAACTCAATATATAAAGATGTAACTTGTGACAATAGCTACATAAAGGGAATGCAGATATTTATAAAAGCTGTTTTCATATACTATTAAAACTAATTTGGTATGGATTTGAACTAGTTTGTTCCAAAATTAGATGTTATTTTTAATTGCCAGGTAATCAGTAAGAAAACAACTAAAAATATGTAGTAAAAGAAACAAGAAGGGAATCAAAATGGTACACTAGAAAATATTTATGAAACACAAAAAAGACAGTAATAGAGGAATTGAGTAATGAAAAGATATAAAACACACAGAAAAAATAACAGAATGGCAAAGTAACTCCTACCTAATCAGTAATTACATTAACTGTTAATGAATTAAAAGTTAGAGATTGATTGGATGAATTTTTTAAATAATCCAACTATCTGCTCTCTGTGAGTGACTTTCTGGATCCAAAAACACAAATAGGTTGAAAATGAAAGAATGAAAAAATATATGCTACACAAATAGTAATCAAGAGAACAGGGGTGGCCATACTATTATCAGACCAGAGTTTAAAAATTGTTAAAAGAGACAAAGGAAATATATATTGATAAAAGGGTCAGGTATAGTGGCGCATGCATGTAATCTCAGCATTTGTGAAGTCAAGGTGGAAGGATTATATGAGGTTGAGAGTGCAAGACCAGCCTGGGAAACATAGCCAGGCCCTGTCTCTACAAAAACAAACAAACAAACAAATAAACAAAAAATTTAGCCAGATGTGGTAGTGTGTGCCTGAAGTCCCAGCTACTCAGGTGACTGAGGTGAGAGAATCGCTTGAACCCAAGAGTTCGAGGTTGCAATGAGCTATGACCATGCCACTGCACACCAGCTGTCTGTAAAAATAAATAAATAAGTTAGGTAAGAACTAAGAAAATCAAGATAAAGTATGCACTTTTGTTAATAATAAATGTATCACTCTGAGTTAACTAGTTGTGACAAATGTACCATACAAATGTAAGATGTTACATTTATATACATGTCATCTACAGAAGCTTTAGTATCAAAGCGGCAGACTTGAATAGACATAACAGAGACCACAGGACACACAAAGCCTAAAATATTTACTATCTGACCCTGGATAGAACAAGTTTGCTGGCCACTCCTTAGAAGATCCTGTCTTCTAATTCATCATAGCCTTTGGAGACCCGACTAGACAGAGGAAATAATTTGTACTGGAGCCTCGCCGGGAACGAGTTTACATTATGAAGGCCCTAACCAAAGATTATGGATTTAATTCAGTAGTTCCCTAGGAAGTCTCCAAAATTGGTGCGAGGATCAAACCACCACATTCCAGAGATCCAGCATGGCATCCCTGGCTGGGAGGAACTGAATGAGGGGAGAATTCTGAAGCAGGGAGCTCAGTGGTGAGGAATAAGTCAAGATCGAGGGCTTGCTGTGAAAAGCATCCAGGAAGAGGAAGAACTGGTTACTGGTGGCATGCTGGGGGCAGTGGCAGAGGGCAGCAGGCAGGCTGTGATCAAAGAGGCAGAGACAAGAAGGCCAAGGCCATATGCAGAATGAAGTTAGGAGATACAAAGAGCCTGTGTCCATGAGACACCAGAACACCTCATCAAACCAATCTCTAACTTTTAATTCATTAACAATTAATGTAATTATTGATTAGGTAGGAGTTACTTTGCCATTTTGTTATTGTTTTCTATGTGTTTCATATCTTTTTATTACTCAGTTCCTTCATTACTGCTTTTTTGTGTTTCATGAATATTTTCTAGTGTACCATTTTGATTCCCTTCTTGTTAATAAAAGGGAAAAGTAGCATGTATGTGGAAACTGTACTGTTTTAGCAACTGTTCTATAAGTCTAAAACTCTTCTAAAATAAAAAAAAGTTATTTAAAAAAAATACACAGCCAGGTGCGGTGGCTCAAGCCACCAGCACTTTGGGAGACCGAGACAAGAGGATTGTCTGAGCCTAGAGGTTCGAGACCAGCCTGGACAACTTGGTGAGACCTCATCTCTACAATAAATCAAAAGATTAGCCAGGCATGATAGCGTGCACCTGTAGTTCCAGCTACTTGGAAGGCTGAAACCAGCAGGTGGACTCTGGGTGGCCATGAGCATGCCACTGCACTCCAGTCTGGGTGACAGAGTGAGACTCCGACTCCAAAAAAAAAAAAAAGATATCTATATAGAACTGATTTATCACCTAAGAATACATTCACAGGTGATGTGAGTAGATGCAGTCTTCTGCTGTCTCTTTGCGGACATAGGCATTTGTAGCTCACGTGAGGTGATGCTCACTGAGCCAGAGGGGCTGCACAGTGGTGAGTGCTCTGAGTTTGGAGTCTTGCCCTCAGCAGTTGTGGCAGATTTTGTTATAATAATGCTTACCAGACACAACAGGAAGCAGCTGTGACCATAGACATCACGTGACTTCTAGGTATAACTGGTCAGTTCTCCTTTGCTTCCTCTCCAGCCATACATATCTCATACCACTCTTCCCTTGGTCATTCCATTTCAGCCACTGGTCATATCCTCTCTCCCCTCTGGGTTTTCTCCTTTCTCTTATTCCCCGCCCCCCTCTGCTTTCCTTCCTCTCTTGCCCCTCCCTCTTCTCTCTGCCTCACTCCTTCACTTCTTCCTGTGGCCTGCCTACCTTCCTGTTACTCATATTTGCAGAATAATATAGGAGAGGTGGTGGGAATGGAGTAGGGTGAGATGATGAGGGATGGGAGGGAACAGACCTGCTGCCTCTCGTAGGTAGAATAACGAGGTGTAGCAAATAAAAATATAAAATGTTATATGTGCTATATGAGGACATAGCAGCTAAACTTGCATTCCGGATGATTTCTCAGTATGGGTATATCTCAAATATTGCAGATTATACAGACACACCTCAGTTTATTGCATTTTATCCTACTGTGATTTGCAGTTATTAAGTTTTTCACACATTGAAAGTTTGTGGTAACCCTACGTTGAGCAAGTCTATTGGCATCATTTTCCAACAGCATGTGCTCACTTGGTGTCTCTGTGTCACATGGTGGTAATTTTTGCAATATTTCAAACTTTAAAACTATTATTGTATCTGTATGGTGATCTGTGATCAGCGATTTTTAAAAAATTGGAGTCTTAACTCTGTCGCCCAGGCTGGAGTGCAGTGGCATGCTCACGGCCACCGCAGCCTCGACCTGCTGGACTCAGGCGATTCTTCCACCTCAGCCTTCCAAGTAGCTGAAACTACAGGTATGCCCCGCTAATTTTTTTTATTTATGGTCGAGATGTGATCTTGCCAAGTTGCCAGGCTTGTCTCGAACCTGTGGGCTCAGGCAATCTTCTCATCTCAGCCTCCCAAAGTGCTGGGATTATAGGTGTGAGCCACCACACCCAGCGATCAGCAATCTTTGACATTAATATTATAATTGTTTTGGGGAGCCACAAATCATGCCCACATAAGACAGTGGAATTAATCAATACATGTGTATGGTCTGACTCCTCCACTAACTGGCTGTTCCCTTATCTCTGTCAGGTGCTAAATTGTATTTTTGAAGACATTAGTGGGAAAAAAAAAAATTAAATCTACCTGCAGGGTTCTCTGATTAAGAATGATGCCAGCTAGGCCAGGCTCAGTGGCTCAGCCTGTAATCCCAGCACTTTGAGAGGCCGAGGCAAGTGAATTGCTTGAGTCCGCGGGTTCGAGACCCGCTCAGGCAACTTGGCAAGACCTCATCTCTACAATAAATCAAAAAAATTAGCCGAGCGTGGTGGCGAGCGCCTGTAGTTCCGGCTACTTGGAAGGCTGAGGCGGAAGGATCGCTGGAGCCCAGCAGGTTGAGGCTGCGGTGACCGGAAGCAGCCACTGCACTCCAGGCTGGGCGACAGAGTGAGACACCAACTCAAAAAAAAAAAAGAATGATGCCAGCTGCAAAATCACATTATCCTCTGAGGTGTTCCAGTGTCTCATGGACACAGGCTCTTTGTATCTCCTAATTACATTCTGCATATGGCCTTGGCCTTCTTGTCTCTGCCTCTTTGATCACAGCCTGCCTGCTGCCCTCTGCCACTGTCCCCAGCATGCCACTAGTAACCAGTTCTTCCTCTTCCTGGATGCTTTTCACAGCAAGTCCTCGATCTTGACTTATTTCTCACCACTGAGCTCCCTGCTTCAGAATTCTCCCCTCATTCAGTTCCTCCCAGCCAGGGATGCCATGCTGGATCTCTAGAATGTGCTGGTTTGATCCTGGCACCAATTTTGGAGGCTTCCCAGGGAACTACTGAATTAAACCCATAATCTTTGGTTAGGGCCTTCATAATGTAAACTCATTCCCAGCGAGGCTCCAGTACAAATTATTTCCTCTATCCAGTCGGGTTTCCAAAAGCTATGGTGAATTAGAATGCAGGGTCTTCTAGGAGAGTGGCCAGTGAATTTTTTTCTACCAAGGACCAGATAGTAAATATTTTAGGCTTTGCGTGTCCTGTGGTCTCTGTTACAGCTATTCAAGTCTGCTGCTTTGATACTAAAAGTTCTGTAGATGATATATAAACAAATGAGTGTGGTTGTGTTCCAATAAAACATTTATGGATGTGGAAGTTTTAATTTTATATAAATTTCATGTATCATAACATTTTATTCTTATTCTGATCTTTTTCAACAACTTAAAACTGTAGTCTGGAGTGGTGGCTCATGCTTGTACTCCCAGCAGTTTGGGAGGCCAAGGTGGAAGGATTGCTTGAGCCCAGGAGTTTGAGACCAGTCTGGGCAATGTAACAAAGCCTCGTTTCTACAAAAAAAAATTTTTTTAATTAGCCGGGTGTAGTGGTGCATGCCTGTTTCCAGCTACTTAGGAGACTGAGGCAGAAGGATCACCTGTACCCAGGATGTCGAGGCTGCGGTGAGTTGTAATTGTGCCACTGCAATCCAGCCTAGGTGACAGAGAAAGACCCTGATTCAAACAAACAAAACTGTCAAAAGCATTCTTAGCTCAAGGGCCATAACGAAAACAAAATAGATGACAGACCAGATTTGACCCACTGGTCACACTTTGCCAAGCCCTGTCCTAGGAGATCACTGTCATGGCCTTTTAGCTAAGCAAGGCTGAGGACACAGGGTTACCAGAGCAATCCTTCTTCTCCTGGTAATGGCATCCTATGCCACCCATTGTTAGTGTGCATCTATATTGGTGTAGGCTTCTGTGATATAAGGTGCAGATCTTCTGCCCAACATCTCTGAGTCTTAATCACCTGCTCAGAAGGTCCCTCCACTAACCACACTGCCTTGAGAAGGTGACACCACTCCACAAGACAGGAAAACTGGGCAACTCAAAGTGGGTCCTTAAAAGGGAAGGAAATTCCAAGCTACTTACAATGTATATTACCGCCTCCTCTCACCCAGTACCACTGGAGTCCTTCCAGGAACTAAAACCCCATGACTAAATGGTTTCCTTTCAGCGTTAGTGTGGTCTCTGACCTATGGTAGAGGTCACCGATAGATTTTCTGGCAAAGTCTTCAGATAGTATTGGCGGTCATATTCCTTGGTAGGGACACTGAGCCTGCAGCTTAATGCTGCCATGAAGCTAGAGAGGTTTTCTGGCTGTCCACTGTCAAGAGGGAGCATTTCTTTCCTTCAGCTTCCTCCCCAGTTTCAAGACCTAGAAGACATCTTCTGTGCTGTGCCTGAAAACCATATATAAGCACTTCTAAAAGAGGAAGATTGGAGTGTCTCCAAGCTGTCAACTTCGGGAGTGCTAGCAGGAGAGAGGACCATGTTAGAGGTTATGGGAAGAAAGAGTGCTGAATTCTCCTTTTCAACTCCATCCTTGCTCCTGCAGTTGCATTTAAAAATTTTTTTCTTTTTTTAATCCCTCGAACATCTAGGCATAGATGGAACATACCTCAAATCTGCAGTTGCATTATTACCAGTGGGAGGTGTTACCTTTGAGGAGGG
The DNA here is from genome assembly GCF_000164805.1 of Carlito syrichta. NCBI lineage: Eukaryota > Metazoa > Chordata > Mammalia > Primates > Tarsiidae > Carlito > Carlito syrichta. The sequence continues at coordinate 283,766 of NW_007023529.1, forward strand.
AAGCCGGGAGGCAAGATTCTAGAACTCCGTGCAGAAATCACATGCCTGCCAATGGCCACTAGAGGGTGCCAGAGCTTGAGGTTGGAGAGCCCAAAAAGGCGGCATTTCCTATGGCCTGGAGAATTGTTAGCCAGCTAAGAAGCAAAGGCAATAGGATGGTAAAAGACCATAAGGATACCGCTCTGCCAGACCACATGGAGCAGAACAAGCAGGATCTCAAAATATCAGGAGCCTTAGGATACAACGGACCAAGTGACTTCTTTGAGGACAACGACTGAGGCAAGAAACCCAAGGACCTAGACTAGGGGTGACTATTGCTTTATGGCTGCAGTGAAACAGGCAAAAGAACTCCCCACCTTCACAAATGCTATGTTGAAATCATTAAGTAAGTAACAAAACGCTGGGAAATAAAATAAAGATTAAGAATTGGGTTGGAGGTGCAGGGGCTTGGATAGTGGTTAGGACCAGGTTCAGATGAGAGCAGGTCAGGAAATAAGGGAAAGTGTTAAAAAATAAAAAAAAAACCAAAAAGCTTCCTCTAAATGTGCAGTGAAGAGCAAGGACAGGAGCTAAGGCCTAGCCACGGAGGTCCTACCCGCACTGCTCTCTGCCTCTCAGTGATAACCACCTGCATTTGCTTTTAGAAATTCTTCAAAGCAAAGAGAAAGTATGTAGAGGAAAATGGTTATTTGTTTAGGATCTGTTTGGGAAAGCAAAATTATGAATTGGTCTAACAGTCTGAAAACTAACATTGATGGTAAAAGATTAATTGCAGTCTGTTTTTTTTTTGAGTTGGAGTCTTACTCGGTCACCCAGACTGGAGTGAAGTGGCCGCTTCCGGCCGCCGCAGCCTCGCCTGCTGGGCTCCAGCGATCCTCCCGCCTCAGCCTTCCGAGTAGCCGGAATTACAGGCATGCACTACCACGCCCGGCTGAGTTTTTTATTTTATTGTAGAGATGAGGTCTCGCTGCCCAGGCGGGTCTCGATCCCGCGGGTTCAGGCAATCCACTCACCTCAGCCTCCCAAAGGCGCCAGATTACAGGCTGAGCCACTGAGCCTGGCTTTGCAGTCTGTTATTAAAATCCAAGAAAATGTAAATCAACACGGGTGGGGAGGGAGAGTAGGTTGAGTACAGAGGGCCAGGCAGTAAATTATTGCTATGGTCCTTATATGCTTGGGAGACATAGATTCTGATTTATGCTAGACATTGTTAGAGCTTATTTTTAAAAATACAAATGTTAAACATATAAAGAAAGCCATTAAAAAGAGAAATAAACTGTACAATTTTTAAACTGGTTGGGGAAAAAATTAACAAAGAAACTCAATCAGTTAATCCAAATCCAGAGAAAGAAGATGGGGAGAAGAAACAGAAAGTATGGAAAATAGAAAAGGCAAAATAAAATGGCAGCAATAAATTCAATATCACAATGAATGTTTTAAATGAACCTTACTAAAACACAAACATTTATGTATCTTGTTTAAAAAATCAATTGTCCATAAAACACATACCTAAAACAATATGTCACAGGGAAGTTGAAAATAAAAAGGTGAGAAAAGTTATACTGGAAAATACTAACAGAAATAAAGCAGGATTAGCAATATAGATGTAAGAGGATGTTAGAATGGCTTGCGTGTCTCTGTTTTGCTTAAAGGCCCAAATGCTAAAAACAACTCAATGGGTACCCAAGTACCGCACTGCTATGGTTTAAATATTTGGTCCCTCTCAAACTCATGTTAAAATTTAATTTCCATTGTAACAGTATTAAGAGGTGGGAGCTTTAAGAAGTGATTAGTCCATGAGGACTTTCCCTTCACAAATGGATTAATACTGTTATCATAAGAGTGAGTTAGTTATAGTGGGAGTGAGTTCCTTATAAATAATGAGTTCAGTACTACCTCCCCACCCTCTCTTTGTTCTTCCATCATGGGATAATGTAGCAAGAAGGCCCTCACCAGATGCCTGCCCCTTGATTTTGGACTTTCCAGTCTCTAGAACTGTGAGCTGATAAATTTCTGTTTATTATAAATTACCCAGTCTATGGCATTCTGTTATAGTAGCACAAAATGTACTAAGAAACCCACAATCTCAAAGGAGGTACCAGACCCTCTAAGTAGGACATGCTAAGAAATGGTAAGACTGTTTCTCTAGCCTCCAAAAGAGTAAGGGAGCAAAAGGTGCACTTTGTAGAGAGTTGTTGTGGTGTTATCATGGGAGTGTATGATTCCCCCTTTCACCTCTTGCCAAGTGAGGAGGGCTCCATTTAGAGAGTTTGATCAGTGTCCTTGGAATTATGGGAGCCCAGGGCTGTGTAAGAAGCTATGGCAAGATTGACTTGAAGCAGCAGAGGGGAGAGAGGCAAGACTCCTTAGAGAGGGAGCCACAGTTGTCAATGGCACATGACAATGGGGCAATGTGTATGTTTTGTATGCACCAAAAGCAAACTACATGGGATTGAGGAGCTGGCCTGAAGTCTAGAAAAAAAAATTTTGTCCCCGAAGGACTAGTTAGGAAGGGTGATGGCCTCTGTCTCAAGGGTAATCTATTGGAGCCAGGGTTGAGGGAAGAATGGAAAGCAGCCAGTTGGCATCAAGGGATCAACAGTGGGGCATTTCCAGAGGAACTATCTCTGAGAAATCCTCAAAATTGTTCCTCAAGAGAAAGAGTCAGCTGGAAACACCCAGGTCATAATAATACCCGTAGGGAATACCATGTCCCTTTCCTCTAGTCCTAGTCCTGGAAAGGAGATGAACAGAGGAGAGACAAGTTGACCACATCTCTCCACCCAATTACAGACTTCCATGATTAGAGAAGATCCACACCCACAAAAGGGAGAAAATAAGTAAAAAGGAGTTTGAAGTTCTCATTATCACACTGGAATGGACCTCTACATGTTTAAAAAAAAAAAACAGTTTATATATTATCTAAAAGTGACCCAAAGAACTATGAGGCCTGTCCAAGATTTCTTTTTTTTTTTCTCAGTCCAAGATTTCATCCAAGGGTAAGGAATGGACTAATTGATGGAATTAAGTTTACTGAAGGGTGGTAAAATAGAATAACTTTGTTTTATAACTGTGTTCTATTAAACTCAGCTCATTTAATATAACTGGTGTATTAAAATCAGACGAAATTTGAATCAAGGTGAAAGTATTGAATAAAACCAAGGGAGACATTGTCTATTAATGAAATAAAGACCTCTATAACAATGTTACTTTTTCCTTTGTCCCTCCCTGCTCTCTTTCCTTCAGTCCACTTAGGAGATTTTTCTTCTCTCTCCTCCTTGATATTCCAATTTGCTTCATACCTGCATTTCATAAACATAATATGGACTCCAGCTTCCCTTGTCTGTCCACTGTGATCAGAAGTCTTTCCATCCCTACATATCTTTTCCCCATAAGAATTAAAGGGTGGCTTCATTAATGCACTGCTGTGTGATCTCACTGAATTTCTACTGATCACCTGTTAAATACAGATAGAAGTTCCTACTTGGAGGATTAAATTCAATAATGCTTGTAAATTGCTTTAAATGGTATGTAGAGCATAATAAATGGCAGTTATTGGTGAAACAAGGTTAGTGATAAGAGAAATCTACTCAAGCATTTTGTTTTGTTTCAAGAACAGAAAATAAGCCTTCTCTGTGGTGTGTGCCAATCTAGCATATATAAAAGTTAGGATTCATTACTTGATGATGGTGATTATAATGACAATGAAATGGTAAAAAAAAAAAAACAGCATTAATCATTATGACAGAAAGATACCCCAGAATTGCTACAACTGGGTGCAAATGACCCAGGAAAAATATCAGTGTAGTAAATAATTATTAGGAATTGATAATAGCCTGCAGATTATGCCGAGAAACTGTAATTGGAGACTTGGGTGATTCAAGTCCAGCATAAATTCCATGCAACTTCCAGAGCAAAACCAAAGACACAAATAGTGATGACTATTAGTTGGAGAATGTTTGATAAATATCCTGTGTGTAACATTCAGATAGACATTGCGGGTCACCTTTAGTCTTTTCAGCTATTCTTATAAATACAGTAGTGTACCATCATATTTAAATATGAAAGATAACAATAAATCTGTTTAACTTCAGCACCATTACATAATGTCAGAAACAGTAAAAGAAAATGCAAATATCTAAAGGCTATGGGAATTGCAATTTGGAGTAAACCAAGTGTTCTCTAAAACAAATTGCTTTTGACAAAACCAATTGCAGTTTTGATAGAATTATAAAATCACTCCCTTAAGGGGAGGCAGTTGTATTTGAACATTATCAAATCATTTGCCAATTCTTCATGCAAGTTTAAATAATTCAGACTAGACTTAAACATGAGCAATCACAAAATGAAACGATTCAATGAAAGCTGGCTGAGGATCTTCACGGTAAAAAACAATATGTGAAGCTTCAAATGGGGTTTAATGGGATTGTTCTCTCCATGTTTAATATCTGGATTAATAGAGTGAGTGATGCAGTAGCAGTATAAAATGTCACATTAAGTCTTTTCAGGTGAATCTTTGAATATAAGAAAAAAAAAGAACAATGGAGATAAAACTCAGAGAAGTTAAAAATTGTAGCAGGAAATAAAAAGCTGTTTTTCAGGTTGTAAAATTCAATGTAAATTATGTGGTATAAAGTATTCTGATTCATAAGGTTTGCTAAGAATATCTCAATTGGAGAACGACAGGAAATTAGGAATAAATTCATGATAACAGTGTGTCTTTGCATCCTAACTTTCTCATCAAGAAGAGTTCAAGTTGATGTGTATGTACTTTGTATAATAATGAAAACTGGGAACTAGAAGTTGAAATAGTAACTAAATGAAAATGGGATTATAATTTCAAAATAATGGCTGTGTATAAGTTAATAGGGAAAACTGGATTTAGCTTTCCAAAAGGCTGCATTTTCTTCGTATTTATTTTGACAGCAACTTAAAAAATAGATAGTAGAGATACTGGATTGAAATTGAATACAGACTATTTCGGGGAGAGAACAGGAATATAAAGTACAATAAATGCAGGATTTAGATTGCTAAAGATCCCTCTGAGGTATCTGGTTTTATAAACTTTAGATGCATTTCATTACAGACAGAGTTGAGAAAATATACTTGTAACTTGGAAATGGAATGTGTATGTGCTAATAGATCAATATCGTTTATTACAATTGTTATCAATTAGATTAGAATTTTTGATCTGGAAAATACTGTAGAGATCTGCATTTTATAGATGAGTACCCTGAAATATAAAGTGATTGAGTAACATTCTCATAATGACACAGCAGTTTTGAAGCGGAGTGTTTCTTCTGCTCCAGTGATCATCCCACTCTGCCACGAGTGACCTGTGTCAATGATGACATAAATGATTTGGCTAATCTCTCTCCTTGTTGAAAAACTGGTTCAGAGCTTACGTTCTGCAGTCAAACTAATTGAGTTCAAACACTGGCTCTATTGTTTACTGGTATGATAATCTTAAGCTCTTTCTCTGTTTCTTAATTCGTAAAATGGCGATAAAAGTAGCACGTGCTTCATGGCGTTGTTGAAAGGCTTAAATCAGTTAACATGTGTAAAATGCCTCACATGGTTATTGGCACATGGTAAATATTCAGTAAATACTATTATTACGTTTACAATTAGATGTCTAGATTTTAGCTGCTAAATTTAATAGAAATCATTATAGAGATTTTTGAAACGCTTTCTTGGAATTTATGAAATAAGGACAAATTTACTTTCCAATAAGGCTGGGTGTTTTTGCATGTAGGAATCTCTGATCTAAGAAGGGTTTTTATAATTTTTATTTTTATTTGTTGCATTATTTTAGTTGGGAGAGAATCCAAACTTATTTTGGAAAACTGTGTATTTTCTTTTTAGTGAAACATGTGTGAGGGTAGTCTATAATCATCATTGCTCAAGCTAGGTGCTTTCTACAGTGAGGTCGTCATAGTCACATGGAGGACTGCTATATAAACATATATAACATGTATATAAATGCACATAACTTATCAAAAAATTATTTCCATTTATTTCTGTAACATGGAAAAAAGCAAGAGCAAACAAGAATCTTAGATGATGATTGAGAACATACTTGCGTATAAAACAGTATTTAACTGAGAAAACTCTGATTTCTTATTTCCTTAGGCGTCTAATGTGTTCCAACTATCCTGCATGTTTTCTTAGGGAAAGAAAGCTAATAATTGTATTTAAAATATTCTATTATCAAGAATTTTTAATTTATAGTATAATTGATATTGTACACACTTGAGGGTTTTTTAAAAGATAAACTCTGCATTCATACCAGTACTTCAAATTCAAGATTATAATGCTTGCACACAAATTCTTCTGTCTTACGTCTGTATCTCCTTTTTCCCATGCTAAAGGTCCTGCTTGTCAATGACAGTAAGAATGACAGACTTAAAAAAAATTAAAGATATCCAATAACTATTCATTTGCCTTACCATACATAATAATCTATGAATAACAATACCACAGTACTGCCAGCAACATGATCACTAAAAAGAATCTGTGGTCTTCTTTTATTTTATGTAGTTACACATTTTCTGGTGAAATATAGTCCACTGAGGCCATACAGTCAAATGTGTTTTGAAGTCATTTGGAATTATCCGGCTGTGTATAGTTAGTTCTGTCATCAGCTGAATACATATTTAGGTTCATTTTAAAAGAGATTTTATTTAAATTTTATTTTGTTATGCAGTAACATACAGTAAAATATTTGTATTTTTCCAAAGTAAAGTAAAATTTATAAAACAATGTGTATCAAGAAGTCCAATTCTAACCTGTTTCCTCCTTTCCCCATAGATAACCATTTAACAAAATTTCATGGTTTATTTTTTTTTTTTTTTTTTTTTTGAGACAGAGTCTCACTTTGTCACCCAAACTGGAGTGCAGTGGCATGATCATAGCTCGTGATCATAGCTCACTGCAGCCTCGACCCCCTGGTCTCAAGCAATCCTCCTGCCTCAGTTTCCCAAGTAGGTGGACTATAGGTGTGTGCCAATAAACTTGGTTAATTTTTGTTTTGTTTTTAGAAACAGAACCTTTCTATGTTTCCCAGGCTAGTCTTGAACTCGGCTCAAGCAATCCTCCCACCTTAGCCTCCCAAGGCTTATCTTTTTAATATAAGCAAATGCATTTCTATCTGTATGCTTCCTTTTGCTTGTTTATTTATTTATCAGTTTATTACTTTAGAGTTGTGGGGTACAAGTGAGGATTTACTATATAAGTAGGTCGCATGCAGGTGAAGTGTGGGCTTTTAGCTGGCCCTCTCTCCCCTGATAGTCGACCCATTGTATTGCCACGTGCCTTCCTCACCTAGCAGTACTCAGCATCCATGGATCCCACCCTGGTGCTAGTGTGATCAGCATTCAGGGCTTGCTTAAGAGTGAGAACACGCAGTATTTAATTCTTTGTTTCTGTGATAGTTCACTTAGTATGATGGTCTCCAGTTGCACCAGGTTGCTGCGAAGTATATGCCTTGTTTTAAAATAAGGAATAGCATACAATGTACACTTTTTTCCTTACTTTGCTTTTCTTTACTAAAATCTATAACCCCAAAATGACTCCATAGCTGTATGTAGTGATGCTCTTTCTTCCTTTTTACGGTTGCAAGATGTTTCCATTTTGTGGGCATACTACAGCAGTGGTTCTCAAAGTGTGGTCCCTGGACCAGCAGTATCACCAGCACCCGGAAATTTGTTACACGTGCAGATTCTCAGGTCCCACCCAAGACTGACTGAAACAGAAACTCTGAAGTTGGGGTCTAGCAACTCATATGTGAACATGGTCTCCTGATGATTCTGATGCACTGAGAGATTGAGAATCATGGACCATATGTTCTGCCATCACTCCTCTCTAGATAAACATGAGGACTGTTTTCAGTCTTGTGGTATTACAAATAACATTGTAATGAATTTTTTGCATACATATCTGTTCATATTTTTTCCACTTTTTGGGGGGATAGATGCCTAGATGTGGAATTCTTGAGTAAAGGAAAAATTCATATACAACTTTGCTGCATATTGCCACGTGTGGATTTTTCTAAATACTTAGGCCTTTCCAACACATTACTTTGTCAAATATTTGCATATTTGCCTATCTGAGGGTGAGAAATGATACATCAGTGACGTTTTCATTTGCATGCTCTTATGGTTGAGAACCATTTGCATTTTTTTCTGGGCTCTAGTCCATTTTTTAATGGGGTTAATAGAATTGCTGTTCCCCATTTTTAGGAGCTTTTTATGTATTAGAGACATTAATTTTTTGTGTAGTATATGTTGCAAATATTTTCTCCCAATTTGTCATTTAGTGTTTATTTTCTTTTAATGTTTCTTTTCAAGCAAAAGATTTTTGATTTTCATTTAGTAAAATTTTCCTCAATTCGGCTGGGCGCGGTGGCTCAGCCTGTAATCCCAGCACTTTGGTAGGCAGAGGCCTGAGCCCGGGGGTTTGAAACCAGCCTGGACAATTTGGTGAGACCTCATTTCTACAATAAATCACAAAAATTAGCTGGGCATGGTGGTGTGTATCTGTAGTCCCAGCTACTTGAAAGGCTGAGGCAGAAGGATTGCCTAAGTACAGCAGGCTGAGGCTGCAGTGCCGTGAGCATGCCACTGCACTTCAGCCTATGTGACAGAGTGGAATCCAACCAAAAAAAATTTTTTTTCCTTCAATTCACATCTTAATTTATTGAGCCTGGTTACTTTTTACATGTGCACCCATCTGAGAGTTTTGTTAGGGAGAGAGACTTTTTTCTTTCCAGGATTCCTCTTTGGTGAGAAAGTTTAACCATGGGAACTTAAGGAGAAAATAAATTAACGCTTCTGGAATGTGGAATTTAGTGCAATGCACTTAGATCCTCCATAGTCTCTGTAACATCTTCATGATTGTTAACAGGTGTTCAATGGTGTTGGCTAGGAAAAAATTCAAGCTGGGCCCATTAAATTCTCTCTAGGCTGTAATATCATTCTCTTCTTGGCTTCCAAACAAGTTGGTGCATTAATGCAGTTTTTATAAAGCATTGATGTTTCACACTGTGCTTATTTGTAAAGCAATTCGTGTAATAAAAATAGATAGACTCCTGACACATTGGAAGCCTCTGGAAATGGGGAGAGTGGATTATATTCACTCCCCTGGAGTGAACTAATTAAGAGAATTCAATGAAAATTCGGTTACCAGTTTAGGTTTTCTGCATTTATCTCCTTACATCTATCTACAGGTGCACAGCAATTATCATGTGACGCATATAACTCCACTTGCTCTTTTGTGGCAATTGTCTAACTCAGTTTCCATGAGGTTTATTATTTAGATGCTATAATTTTCTTTTACGGACATTTTATGCATGAAATCAAAAGGAGGAGATACTTTGAAGTCAATTCCTATCTAATTTTTAGTTTTTTGGCTATTTCAGAAATATGGATGGCTAGAAGCCCTTGACATAAATGCTCATATCATCTTGTATTTCTTTTATACTTTTCATATGTAGGGCATTTTCACATAAATAATCTTACCTAAGCCTCACAAGAACTGCATGTGAGTGGTAGATGGAGTGTTATGTCTTATATATGTATGAGACAACTCAGAAATTGTACACGACTTACTCAATGATACATAGCTAGTAAGTAGAGAAGTTAGAGTTTGTACTAAGGTTGTCGAGAAAAGCTACAGGGGACTTTATAGTTGAGTTTGAAACTGTCAACATAAAACTAACATAGGGCTATGGGGCCAAAGCTGTGGAAAAGACTCAAGCCCTGCAAAGTTGCAACTATGGTTAGAAATGAGCAAATCTGGCTGGGCTTGGTGGCTCAGCCTCTAATTCCAGTACTTTGGGAGGCTGAAGTGAGTGGATTGCCTGAGCCCGCAGGTTCGAGACCAGCCCAGGCAACCTGGCGAGACCTCGTCTCTACAATAAATAAAAAATTAGCTGGGCACGGTAGCACGTACCTGTAGTTCCGGATACTTGGAAGGCTGAGGTGGAAGGCTCGCTGGAGCCCAGCATGTCGACGCTGGGTTGGCCGTGAGTGTGCCAGTGCACTCCAGCCTGAGTGACAGAGTGAGACTCCAACTCAAAAAAAAAAAGAAATGAACAAATCTGTTGATCTAAGTTTGGTTTCCTCCTTACGTGAGTACTTACATAGATACTTCGAAAGAGAACAATTGATTTCCTTCATGTCCTGACCCCTGGCATGGGGAAAGCTGCCTGCATGATTGATAAACTTATTTTCCTTAAAAATTGAGTCACACAGATCTCCTTGGTGACATCTAGAAGTTTGATTCACCAAGGTGCATGAGCAGCTTTATTCTCTGGGGATCCTACCTCCCACATACCTTCCTACTAAGCTATCTCTATAATGGCTTACTGTTCAAGGGTCAGTAGCTCATGGTCATGGGATTTGCTTTATAGATAGCATCTGTTGTAAGACCTAAGAATGGTACTTGAGCTGTTTCTGAGATTTTGTACTCTAATGGACCTCTGACTCCAACCAGACCTGGAACACATACCAAGGAACTGACTCTACCAGCCTGATGACTCCCTCCCAGAAAATGGCTCTTCACGTGAAGACAACTTCAGTGACTTCATTCCCAAACAATCCACAACACCTGTTCCCTAGCCTCCTGTCCTCCAAATTATCCTTTAAAAACCTCAGCCTAAAATTCTCAGAGAGACAGATTTGAGAAATATATCCTATCCTCCCACTCAGCAGACGTGTATTTATTAAAGTCTTTCTCTATTGCAATAGCTGCTGTCAGCATATAGGGTTTCTGTGCAGTGGACATGAAAACCTGGTCAGGCTGTAATAGGCTCATCTCTTTTTTGGAGTACGTTCAGTAGAGAAGTTTTAAAAAAAGATATTGTTTGAGTTGTATGAATTCTTACACTATATTAGAGAGGGAAAAAAAAGCCATGTCCTATTTTGTAGTATACCAAATATAGTTAGTTGCCAGGTCCAAGGATAAACTTCCTTTCACCCTCTAAGATTCACTAAAAAACTCACAAAAGACAGATCAGTGGGAGATAAGGCATACAAATTTACTAGTGTGTACAGGAGGAGAACCACGGAGTAATCATCTACCCCTCAAAGGAGTTTGGAAACTTATCTACCACGCTGAGGCTACCAAAAGAATAGGGACTTGAATCCTGACCAAACAGGTTATAGGATGAGGGAGAAGAGAAATTCTGTTGCAGGGTAATAAAGGATTACTAGGGAGAACAAACGTATTGGGGAACAGAGATTAACTTGCAAATAGTTCTTTTTGAAATTTGATTGAGCTTGAGAGACAAACACTAACTATATGCCTTGAGGTTTGAAGGCATCTCAGGCAAGTAGGAAGGCACCTGGCCAGAACAAGGTAGGTTCGCAGAACCCCAGGCACTAGGCTCATCTAAAGGTCAGTACTCCAACCTCTAGGGCAATAAATGAACAAGAACAGGACAGCAGAGCTTGTCTAAGGCAGAGTCCCTGTCCTGGGAACTTGGGGCCTTGAGGCAAGGAAGTGGTGACTCAGGCGTTATCATAAAAGCACAGTGGATGTGACGAGAGCTCTGAATGCTGGTTCTCATAGGCAACGGAAAAGACTCAGGAAAAGTGAAACAGGAAATATAAAAGTCAGGACATAAATGATAGCTTCCCTGTACCTGGAGTACAGACATATGACCTACTAACCACTAATTTCTAAAGGAGACCTCAATTTGGAAGTGAACAATTATGGGGAATGAGTTCTGCATGGCACTTAAGTTTTGCTAGTGTGGTGGCAGTGGCAATTGTGAAACCATCTACATAAAATTTTTAAAAGGCTACAAGGTTGGAATCCTGATGGGATCTGGATTCTGTTGGGACATAAGCAGAGCTAAACCATAAGGTTCTTTTTGACCTTTACTTCCTTCATGCACGTCCTAACCTCTGGGGCTGCCTGCAAGATTGATGAACTTGTTTTTCTCTTGAAGAACAATTGGCTGTGGGTCCTTCTTGATGGTATCTAGAAGTTTGATGGCCAAAGGACGTAAGCAGCTTTAGTCTCTGGGGATCCCACCGCCTGCATACATTTCTGCTAAACTATAGACTAGTCAAACCAGCCATTGTTCCCTGTTTTAATTCTCTATAGTGACTTACTGTAGATTGCAAGACTTGCCCTGTAGATAACATCACTGTTTTAAAACCTAAGACTGGTATTTGAGATATTTTTCAGATTGTACTCTGGCAGACCAGTAGACCCCACCCAAGCCCATAATCCATACCAGGGACCTGACTCAACTGGTCCTGTGATCCATTACCCAGAAACTGGCTCTGTGCATGAAGACAGTTTTGACACTCTCATTACTTCATCCCCAACCAATCAGTAGCACCCATTCTCTAGCACCCTACCCACCAAATTATTCCTTTTAAAAAAATCTTAACCTAAAATTCTCAGGGTAGCAGATTTGAGAAATAGCTCCAGTCTTCCAGTTCACTTTCTTTGCAATTATTCAGCGCTTTCTCTACTGCAACACTACTGTCTCAGTATGTTGGTTCTTTTTATCTTTTTTGTATAGCAGGCATAAAAACCCCATCAGGTTGTAACAGTTGCAAGGTAGTTTTTGATACCAAAGTAGAAGGTATCAGTAGTTTAAGTGAAGGTTAGTTGTGGGCTTTTACTGCTTCCAGGCAGCAGCAAAAGGGTAGTGGTTTTTTTATTGCACCTGTTCTTGGGGAGGGGGAAGTTACAGGCACTGTTCCTAGAGTAGTCTCATATGAATTTCTCCAACTCTTCCCATACATCACATTATGAGAGATGTTGTGCTATGCAATCCAAAGCATTTGCTTAATCATATCTTGGATTCATCATCATCATTCACACTGAAAGATTTTAAAGTGTTCAGCTCTGGAGAATAAGAATGAATCCAAGTTTATTGGCTAATTTCCAAGATGAGAGAAAGCATTTGTGATATACAAAGTGATTCCAGTATTAGCAGTACAGGGGGAAAGGAGACAGTATTAATGGCAACATTATTTGTTCATCATATGAATATTTGTCTGATCCATTGGCCCCACAATTCAGAACTTTAGACCCTGGTATCAGGTGCTTGTGGAACATATCTCAGGCACTCTACTCTGCCATCTCCTAATACCATCATTTCTCTCAAAGGGAAGTCCTCTCCTCATGTCTCTATTTCTGCTTTTTTTTTTTTTTTTTTTTTAAGTTGGAGTCTAACTCTGTCGCCCAGACTGGAGTGCAGTGGCAGAATCGACCTGTTGGGCTCCGGCGATCGTTCCATCTCAGCCTTCCAAGTAACTGGAACTACAGGCCCACCCTACCACACCTGGCTAATTTTTATTTTATTTTATTGTAGAGATGAGGTCTCACCAAGTTGGCCAGGCTGGTCTCGAATCCCCGGGCTCAGGCAATTCACGCTCTTTAGCCTCCCAAAGTTCTGGGATTACAGATTGAGCCACTGAGCCCGACCTACTTCTGTTGTTGCATCAGCACTTCCCAAGGCACGCGGGCTTGAGGTTTCAGTGCTTTGACTCTTTTTTTTTTGTCCTTCTTATTCAGACAATTTTTAATGGCATTTAACTTCTGGGCTTCCACCTTTTTTTAAAAAAAATTTCGCACCATTTCTAGCAAGCACTAGGTTCATATTTTTAAAAAAGAATTCAAACATTTAGTTTTAGGTGAAATACAAAAAATTTGGAAAATAGTAGGAAATTTATTATTAATAAAAACCACTACCAGAGTACTGGTTCTAAAACAATGTAAACTAGCAAATTTGAGATGCAGAATAAATTCCAGAGCCTACGTCTAATTCTGAAAGCATCAAAAACATCAAAATCCAACTTAGTACTGAATATCAAAGCAGAAATTGATGTGCTGTAGATTTCTTTATTTCTTTATTAAAGGAGAATTTATCTAAATTCAAGGAACATGATTTGATAAACAGTCTATTTAAACAAAGTCTAAATGCAACCACTGCGTGTATAGTGTGATTGTTCTGTCAACAAGGGCACGGTGATCCTTTGTCTTTTCACACTACAATTTAAATTTTATTCTTTAATTTTCTGAAATGCATCAAATACCAATAGCCTCTGGCTGCTTATAAAATATTTATTTAAAAAAATTATTCAATAAAAAAATCCAAACAGCAGCTGAGCTCATACATAATTCAGTAAACAGCAAACTGACTTTTACTCATGTGCAGAGGCCAGACCACAGAGATGATGCCCCCCCAAACCCCGAAGGCAGACGTAGTGCGAGAGAATTCTGGCAGAGCAAGAAGGGAGGAAGAAACTACAGTGAAATACCAATGACCTTCTCTTTTTTCCATAATATTCTCATTTGGAGCTCGAAAGGGTGCCTTAATTCATCATTATTTTCATAAAATGGCACATGTCTCAGCTTCTAAGGTCTCTTACTGCTCTTTCATGCAGTGTTTTCAGGTTTTTGTTGTGGTGATGGGTTTCCTTTGGCCACTGACTAAGAAGCAATTCTGTGGTTCAACCCTAAAACTTTGGGTGAAATTGATCGATTTTTTTATGGTACCTGGACTTGAATTCTTTTAACTACTGGCTCTAGGCTTGAAATTCTATTTGCATTTGCCAATATGAAAGCATAATTTCTATGAACCTGTAATTCAGTATGTTTGTGACTCTAACTCTCCATTTACATGCAGAAGTAATGAGCTTTAATGGATAGTTCTTGCCAGATGCAGTGATGGCTGGGTGCAGGCTCTCCAAAAATGCAATGTCTTTCCTCTTGTGCTTGCCTTCCCTTGTATACCAGAAGTGAAGGCCTCGAGTGGCTTATTCTTCTAGATGTATGATGGCGCAGGGACATTATGAGGTGTTGAATGTCTTTTCAGTAATTAGATTACAGGTACACAATTATGCTATGGATAGTTGTTCTGTATTTCAACAGGGATTTTTTTTCACATTTTGTATTTAACTTTTGAATTTTGTTAATAATGTTAATTGCACTCTTAGCAATAAATATTAATGGTATCTTATTATTTATTACATAGATGAATAACCATGGAAAATTACTTCTTAGTTTCTAATGACCAGGTTTATATTACTCATCTGCATATTTGGTCACTGTAATATAAGAAACAGTAAGTGGAAAATATTGACTATAGAAATTTCTAGAAATATACCCCCCCTTTTTTTAAAAGAAATGCATGTCTAATAAAACTGAAATATTACAGTGAGCTTGTGATTGCTTCATGTTTATCTTTGATTCTTTTCTTTTTGATTTTTGCTTTCCTGGTAAAAGGACATAACATGGATTTAATATACCCAATGAGCAGCCATTTTAACATTGCCTAAATCTTGTGTTTTTCTAGCAGTTCACTTAATTTACCTTCCAATCCACTAGCCAAAGACAGAATTAGTTTCTCAGAAGTAGCTATTTATTTATTTATTTTTTTGAGTTGGAGTCTCACTCTGTTGCACAGCCTCGACCTACTGGGCTCCGGCGATCCTTCCGCCTCAGCCTTCCAAGTAGGCGGAATTACAGGCATGCGCTACCACACCCGGCTGATTTTTTGATTTATTGTAGAGATGAGGTCTCGCTGCCCAGGCGGATCTCGAGCCCACGGGCTCAGGCAATCCACTCACCTCAGCCTCCCAAAGGCACGGGATTACAGGCTGAGCCACCGAGCCCGGCTCTCATCATTTTTTTGAGTTGGACTCTTGAGTTGGACTCTCACTCTGTCGCCCAGGCTGAAGTGCAGTGGCCGCTCCTGGCCACCACAGCCTCGACCCGCTGGGCTCCGGTGATCCTTCTGCCTCAGCCTTCCAAGTAGCTGGAACTACAGGCGCGCGCTACCACGCCCAGCTAATTTTTTGATTTATTGTAGAGATGAGGTCTCGCCAAGTTGCCCAGGCAGGTCTCGAACCCGCGGGCTCAGGCAATTCACTCACCTCAGCCTCCCAAAGGCGCGGCATTACAGGCTGAGCCACCGAGCCCGGCTAGAAGTAGCTATTGATCATTGTTTTACAACCCCCTCCCCATCTTGTTTTGTATTAATTAGCTTTTCTCTTTCAAACATTTGCCTCCACCCATACGACCCACGTTAACCTAATCAGTCCTTCAAAACCTTCATGAAACAGACAGACCCCACCGCCATGGCAGCAATCATGTGACTAATCCACCCATCTGCCTGCTATCCATCACCTGACGTCGGTACCTATGCTTACCTGCCTCTTCATGATGACATGGAGCAGACCACCACTCAATCACGTTAGCAACCTTCCCCCATCAAAGGGAAGGACTAAAAGCATTCAACCTCCAGCAGCCAGCTGCCACTGTCTTACAAACTCTGATATGGTCATGTGCTCTTTGAGCTATAACCGCTGCAATATTTCTTAGCTTTGGCGTCGTCCCTATTTTAGAGAGGTGAATCTCTTCTTTCTCTCTCTCTCTAATTTACTATTTGAATAAATTATATTTTCCAGTCTAACTTCTGTGCAATTCTTTGCATCTGTCACACGGCACTGGATTGCACCAGATACCCACACCTCTGGGGGGCTCTGACCTAACATTTGGAGGCCCTGCTGGGTGGGATATATAGATTTTAACCTAATGCCTGGGAAACAAGATTTGAAAATACAGCAGCTGCAGCCTCTTGCTCAAAACTAATGTGTCATAGGTTAAAAGCATATATTTGGCTTTCATGAATAGTTAATATCCTCCAGGGATTGTATTTTGTGTAGTATACAGGCTTTACTATGATAAATAATAAACTATTCCTACCCTCCTCTCCTATCAATAAAATCATATTTGCCCCTTTCTGCACTCCAGGAAGGACTGCCTGATCTAAAATGCGGGATAATTCTACTTGATTGTAAATATTACTTTTATTTAACATTGCTGTTTGACTTCCTCACCTAAAGAGTACAAGTGGAAATCCTTATTGTCTCTATAGAGCCAGGTATACACTTTGTCTTCTCATTTGAGAGTCACTTTCTTTTTTAAGAGAGGCGTTATGGCAATCTAACCTCCTTGCCCTTCTTCTAACAGGCCTCATTCTCTCCTGCTTCAAGCCCTTTGCACTTTACCAGCTGTCCCCCTGGCTACTCCCTAACTCCCTTCAGGCATCTTTTCAAAGTTTTCCTTACCAAAAAGGCCTTTGATCAAAATAGTAACCCTCCCTAAACCCGGTACCTTTTATTCTGCTTATCCTTTTTTATGTTTATCATGTAAATGCCTGACACATTATGTTTCACAGTTGTTGCTTATTCTCCTACTAGAATGTAAGCTTCTTGAAGACAAAAAGGTATCCTGTTTTATTATTGCTATATATGTCCACTATGTAATATAAAGTTTTGCTCAATAAATATTTATTGAATGAATAAGTGAATGAATGAATCAATGATTGAATCAGATACTTATTGACCATTTTCTATGTGTTAGAGACTATGATAGGTTCTGGTGACATGCCTATAATGCAACAGACTTGTTCCTTGCCTTCGTGATGTCTACAGTCTAGAGAGTAAGAACAGTGATGCCGGCTGCACAAGCTCATGAGTGCAATGTAGATGTATTCCTATTGGCTTAGTATTCAAATCTTAATAGCTTCAAGTCTCCAGAAATTCCAGTCTTTCACAATCACTCTGCCAAATAGTCCTCTGAGCCTTGATAATAAATTACAGTTGATTCTTGTTACTCATGGTAGTTTTTATTTATAAAGTCACTGTGCACACTGAGTGATGGAGACCAAACCATTACTCCTAGGGGAAATACATGTTTAAGTACCCGCAAGCTTCTGGTCACAACATTTTGTTAACTGATCAACACATCCCTTGTTTTATGTTTGTTTATGTGTATTTCTGTTTAAAGACACCTTATTTTACGTGTGTGTATGTGTGTGTGTGTGTGTGTGTGTGTGTGTGTGTGTGTGTGTGTATGTGTGTATTGGATTCATGGGTAATGGCATTCTATCTCATGCCTGAACACATTTTATTTTATTTTGTTTTAATTTTTTGACTCGGAGTTGCCAAGGCTGGAGTGCAGTGGCACACTCACAACCACTGTAGCCTCGACCTGCTGGGTTCAAGTGATCCTTCTGCTTCAGCCTTTCAAGCAGCTGGAACCACAGGTGTGTGCCACCATGGCCAGCTAATTTTTAAATTTATTATCGAGACGAGGTTTTGCCAAGCTGCCCAGGTTCGTCTTGAATTCCTGAGCTCAGACAATCCTCTTGCCTCTGCCTCTGAAAGTGCTAGGATTACAGGCGTGAGCCACCATGTCCAGTCACAAATTTTACTTAAAGCATGCATTTTCTGCATTAGGCATAGCTCAGTCTTGTTGACTACTGGAAACACTAGACAACCCTTCAGCACTATGCTTGGGGGCTATTTTAAACAGTGAAATCACCAAAAAGAAGCACAGAAAAGCAAAAAACATGGCGCTAACTAGATTGTAAAAAGGACACTTGTTTACTGTATGAAATTTGAAACAAGAAGGCAGAGAGAATTGCCTTTTTCAACCTCAGCTGGAAACATGCATGTCAGGCGACTCAAATTTTTTGCCACTCTGTACTTGTCTGCTATGGCCATGAACATGCCATGAGTATGGATTTGGTGTTACAAATACATTTTAGAGAGGAGGCAAGTTTGCAAATATAGAATATCTGAATAATTATAATTTATAGTATTTTGAAGAGTAAAGGAAAGTAAAGGATCTAAGACAATTTCTAAATATCTGGACTGAGTAGCAATAGTAGTTTTGAAAGAAAGGTGTGAAAGAAATTAATGTTGGTTAGAGTTCTGGCGGCTTCTCTACTTAAGTTACTAAAGTTTCAGCAAGAATCAATACTTTTGTGTCTTAGTGACACAACTGAGGCTACAGAAGAGCAAAAAATGGAAGCTGTACCTGCAAAGAAAAAGGAAACCTAATTTTAGTGACTACATTAGTTCATTGAATTTTGGCAAGATAGTTGATACCTGTGTTTTTGGCTCAGTCAGTTCTAGCCCTTTGATTCATTTGTTATTCTTCTTTAGAAAATCTGATGTGTTTATTTCTCTAGTTTTTCTTTAAATTTTTAGGAAATTTATGTTGTTTTTTAATATGAAGTACAGAAAATAGTATAATTATTTATGTACTCTTCTGGTTATCTACTGCTACCTAAAAACCGTCTCCAAAGTTAGTTGCTTAAAATAGCAACTGTGCTTATGATACGGTGAGTCAGGAATTCAGATGGGACTCAGCCTGCATAACTTGTTTGACAGGGCATCTGCTTTTTTGGTGTTGGCTCAAACCACTTCAGAAGGCTGGAACAGTTTAGCTGAGTCCGTGTGTCTGGGGCCTCAATTTTATCTTGCATCTGGGTTCTTGGCTCCTTCTCAGGTTACATCTGTCGGGTATGGAATGTTTAAGATGGCTTCTTCACTAACTTCCTTGAAGCCTGGGCTAGGATGGTTGGGAACAGCTGGAAGTGGTTGGGCATCTCGTTCTCTCTCTCATACATATCTCTCCATATGCCGGCTTGAACTTCCTCACAGCATGGTGATCTCAGGGTAGTCAAACTACCCAAAGGGAGCATTCTATGAGACAAAAGTAGAAACTGCCAGTTTTTTCAGGTCTTGCCCAGGAAACAGATACAATGTTATGATCACTACATTCTGTTGGCCAAAACAATCACAGAGCCACTCATAGTCAAGAGAAGGGGAAACAGACCCCCATCTATTGAAGGGAAGAGTGACCATTTTAAATTCACCACGTGTACTCACTGCTGAGATTGAATAGATGTTGACATTTTGGTCTTATTTTCTTCAGATCTTTCTCCTAAAAAATAAGACACTACAAATACAAGTCTCATTTCCCCAATCCACAGCTCTCTTCCCAAAGGTAATCTCTTTCTGAAGTTATTGTGTATCAGTTCCATGCATTGATATCACCACTTTATCTAGCCACAACATTATATGTATTAGAGCTTTATGTGTTATAAATTTGTACATATATAATGACTTACAGCTCAAAGCTATTTGAAACTTTCTATCCTTTGCTAACCATTATGTTTTTGAGATTTATCTACATTTGGCCAGGCGCACTGACTCACACCTATAATCCTAGCACTTTGGGAAGCCAAGGCTGGAGGATTGCTTGAACCTGGGAATTCAAGACCAACCTGGGCAACATAGCCAGATCTCATCTCTACCAAAAAAAAAAAAAAAATTAAAGTTAGCTGGGCATGGTAGCCCCCCTACATGGGAGGCTAAGTAGGGAAGATAGTCTGAGCCCAGGGTGTAGAGGCTGCAGTGAGCCATGATCCAGCCTGGGCTACTCCAGCCTGGGCTACAGAGTGACACCAACCAAAAAAAAAAGAGATTTATTTACATTTGCATGTGTAGCTGTGGTTCATTTATTTGAACTGTTGAACAGTATTATTTCGTATAAATAAACCATCATTTATTTATCTATTCCTTATAACACACCACACATACACACACTTTCTCTTTATTAAAAAATTTTGCAGCAAACTCTTGTATGTGTCTCCTTTTGTGCTCTAATTGCAAAATACATGCCGAATGTTGAAGTCTTGGTGCAAAAAAGTGCATAAATTTGCCTCATTATTTTTTAATATTGATGATATATTGAAATGTTATTTTGAATATATTGTGTTAAGTAAAAATATTATTAAAATGGATTTCACTTGTTTCTTTTTACCTTTTTCACGAGGTTACCAGAAAGTTTAAAATTATGTATGTGGGCAGTAATGGGATACTGCCAGGATGGGAGGGAGGCGGACACAACACCAATAAGGGTACCTGATCTCAAACCAGGCAAAGTGGAGACCAAAGGGAGGCCCAAATTTTACCTCTACAATGTCCACTTGTATACCTGATCCTCAGTTGTACCCCACATCTTTAAAATAAAATACAAAATAAAATAAAATAAAATAATGCATGTGGTTCACATCATAATTCTATTAGGCATATGACGAAAAGAAAGAGTTTTCCTCTTCAACTTCACTAGATATTGCAAAATTTCTCTCCTGGTAGTTGTTCCAGGGTACTTGTCCACTATTGTGCATTGTAAAAGTTTCCATTTCCATTGCCTTCTTGGATCAGACCTCAGACATCCACCTTTGCTGGTCTGATAAGGTATGAAACGGCATCTGATTATTGCTTTGATTTGCATTTCCTTGATTACTAGTCAAGTTAAGAACTTTCCATTTTCTAATGATGGCTTTGCAATAACGTCCATTTTATCTGGTTTTGACACAGTAGTACTAGCTTTTCTTGGATTATACTGTTTGCCAAGTTTGCTACCTGCCTTTCTGTCCTTATGTTCTGTCCTTATAAACACGGCATAGCTGTATGCATTTTTATAATCCAATCTTATCATCTACATTTTAATTGAAAAGTTTAGTCCATTTGTATTTATTTTGATTATTGAAATATATAGATTTAATTTCTGCCTTCTTAATTTAACTTCCTATTAATGATGTTTTTTCTTTGCTTTCTTCCATCTTTTCTTCATTCTAACGAAATGTATTTTCTGTATCTACCCTTCCACTACCTTTTTTCTCCTTTATTAATTTGGAAGTTATACTTTCTATGTCTACTGTTGTATTTATCATTTCAAAAATTTTAACATGCATAATTTACTTAATGTCTAATGTAATCACCATCTTTACTCAACTCCTAGAAAAATGCAAGGACTCCAATTACTCCACTACAGTTTTTATTTATTTTCTTTTTTTTATTATTTTTTTATTTTTTATTTTAATCAATATTTTTTATTGTGATATTGTGTGGTACAGTTAAGGGTTAGGTATACAAATATGCTTCGTTCAGGCACCCTTTTTGATAAGAGGTGTCTCTCCGTACCCAGACAGATATTTACTACCATTAATCCCATCTCCCTTCCCCTCCCCCCCATAGTTTCCCACCACTGTCAGTCATTTTCTTATGGTATTACATTGGATG